>NC_079191.1:59060751-59360751 GCF_029499605.1 Hyla sarda | reverse complement strand
CCCAAACATTCTCAGGCATGCTGGAAGTAGATGTTCTGCAACATCTTGAGAGCCAGATGTTGCCGAACTACAACTCCCAGAATGCTTGGAGTTGTAGTTTTGCAACATCTGGAGGACTACAGTTTGTAGACCACTAATACAGTGGTTCCCAATCTGTGCCCTTCCAAATGTTGCAAAACTACAACTCCCAGTATGCCAAAACTGTCCAGGCATGCTGGGAGTTGTAGTTCTGCAACATCTGAAGGGCCAGATGTTACAGAACTACAACTCCCAGCATGCCTGGACAGTAATGGCATGCTGAGGATGTGTAGTTTTGCAACATCTGGAAGGGCACAGTGGTCTCCAAACTGTGGACCTCCAGCTGTTGCAAAACTGCAACTCCCAGCATGCCCAGGGCATTTGCCCTGGATGCCTGCTGAAGCATTTCAGCAGGCATCCGCTTCTGATCTCAGCCCGGCGCGCGGCAGGGCCCGGAAAACGCCAGGACGTACGGGGACGTCCTGGGTCCTTAAAGCCCAGGGTGCTGGGACGTCCCCGTACGTCCTGGGTCCTTAAGGGGCTAAAGGTGTACTCCGCCCATAGACATCTTATCCCCTATCCAAAACATTGTGGATGAGATGTCTGATCCTGGAGTGGGTCTGGCCACTGGGACCCCCCACGATATCTAGGCCGACTTTGCGGAATCTGTGGCAATCCATATCGCCAAACCACACCCCCTCTATTAATGTCTATGGGAGGGGGCGTGACGGCACAGAGATCGCGGGGGTTCCCAGTGGCAAGACACCTGCCATCAGACATCTTATTCCCTATCCTTTCTATAGCGGATAAGATGTTCAGGGGCAGAGTACCACTTTAAAGGGAATTTATCAACTCTATTTGCTCCAAAGAACTTCAGACCCTATTGTACCTTTTTTTTTTTTTAGCTGATAATAGTTGCCTAATTTGTAAAATCAGTGTTCAATTTTTCAGCCAAGTTCCAAAGAGGTGGGGTTAATCTGCTGAAGTGCCGAAGCTTGGCACACCTCCTCGGTTGCTCCCACCTCCCAGGCCCTCCTTGATTGATGTTCTGAGCCCGGTTTTTCAATCAAGAAGGAGCTGGAGGGGAGAGCAAGTAAGTGGATGTGCCGGGATGAGACACTTGAGCAGCTTAGATCAGCCTCCTTGCACCCTACATTTGTGTATTACACCTGAATATTAGACAATACTGGATTAAACTATGTGGAATGTTGATTTAGGGATCTATCCAATTGCTAGCAGGCCATGGACACAAGATTACATATAAGATAAGGTTATATGCCGACCAGGTATTATATTGTAGTTCCCAGCGATTTGAATCTAACTTTGAAGGGGAAGTGCCTTTAGGCACTTCCCCCTTCAAAGTTAGCGGGTCATGTAGAAATTTTTCTGTACCATGTCTATGACAATCATGGGTGCTTTTTGCCTTCCTTAGGTTGTAGGGCTATTGTTACCATTAAAATTGTCAGAACCCTAAAATAAACCCTAACAGACCCAACTAAACTAAGGAATACATGTTCATAGTTATTAAAAAGAGGAAACACACCCCTCAAGGAACATAACAAGGGGTACAGTGAGCCTTAACACACCACAGGTGTTTGATGACTTTTTGTAAAATTTGGATGAGTAAATAAAAAAAATAGGAGGAAATACGAGAAAATGCCCCTCAAAATTTGTAACCCCATTTCTTCTGGGTTTGGAAGTATCCCATGTATGGATGTAAAGTGCTCTGCGAGCAAACTACAATGATCAGAAGAGAAGAAGCGCCATTGGGCTTTTGGAGAGAGAATTCGTCTGGAATTCAAGTCAGGGGACATGTGCGTTTACAAAGCCCCCATGGTGCCAGAACAGTGGACCCCCCACATGTGACTCTATTTCGGAAACAACACCCCTCACAGAATGTAACAATGGGTGCAGTGAGCATTTACATACCACTGACGTTTGACAGACTTTTGGAACAGTGGGCTGTGCAAATAAAAACTTACATTTTTCATTTTCATGGACCCCTGTTCCAAAAATCTGTCAGACACCAGTAGGGCATAAATGCTCACTGCACCCCTTATTACATTCCATGAGGGGTGTAGTTTCCAAAATGGGGTCACATGTTGGGGGGGGGTTCCGCTGTTCTGGCACCATGGGGGCTTTGTAAACGCACATGGCCTTCAATTCCAGCCAAATTCTCTCTCCAAAAGTCCAATGGCGCTCCTTCTCTTCTGAGCCCTGTAGTGAGCCAGCAGAGCACTTTATGTCCACACATGGAGTTATTTAAATATTCAGAAGAAATGGTGATACAAATTATGGGGGGCTTTTTCTCAATTACCCCTTGTGAAAATGAAAAATTTGGGATAACATTAGAAATTAGAAATATTAGCAATAAATTCATCATAAAATATACTTACTGTTAAATACTTTAACTCAATATAAAATTAAAATAAAAACAATAAAAATTAATAAAATGTAAAAAATATATATAAAAAATATGTATATAAAAATCTAAAATCACTAACTAAAAAATAAAATACACAAAATACATAAAAAATACAAATAATAACATAAATATAACAAAAATAAAATATAGGTAAAGTGCGAGCTGATCAGCTACCACCGGACCATCCTCCCAAAACCAACGCACGGCAGGTGTATGGCAGCACCGAATGCAGAAACAAGGAAGAAATGCCAGCGAGGTAAAGCGGATCCCAGATTTATTAAATGGATAAAAACAGGAACGGTAAATACAGGGTTACGCGTTTCAGGCGTGTAAAAGGACGCCCTTAGTCATACTAAAATATAAAATATAGCACCAATCACTAATAATAAATAGATTAAGATTATACAAGCAAGAACTTTCTGAATAAGATAACATTTTTTCACTTCCATCTACTGTATATATATATGTGTATATATATATATATATATATATATATATATGTATAATTCCCTCTGCTTCCCTTCTCCCTTCCTTATTCCCCCCCCCCCGCCCCTCCCTTGCAACTTACATGCTACTCAAGAAATCCTTATCTTAGGACATCATATATCCCAGACTACCATAGCTTATTACATAACAAACAGAATAAATAGCAGTCTATACCGATTCACAGAATATAAATAAATAAAATATTTTTTTCTCCTATAAAATTGCATGAGTTACAAGATCATTTACATGAGAATATAATTACTCATGTTAATATCACACTTTTACATACTCCATGGTCTGCACTATGGATAATTTGGAACATACCCTACACAGTCTTAGTCCCATAACATGTGCAGTAGTACTCTAGAAGTGAAATACAGACAAAGTCCGAAGTCATGCGCACAGGTCCAGCAATATGTAGATATCGCGAGAAGTGAATCATCCATCATGAGGCTTGCGCATTGATTACCAATGTGTGGACATGCGTACCTACTGTGACATCACATGTAAACAAAGGTGGTGATAGGCGCAGAAAATAAACACATGCCAGACCATAACAAACTGTATGATTGGTTGCGATTTTTCGCAGGATTGGTACACAACAATAGCGGCACACAAGATTGTGATGTGCGGCCATCTGATTGGCGATAGCACGGCACAGGAAATGAACGCAATGTGAGATTATATAAAGCCTACCTTGCGTCCGGGGCACCATTAGCCTCAAAGCCCTTGACCAAGCTGGTTTATTTAGCGAAACGTCGAAGAGGCTAGCCATGTTTTAATACAGCGTGTGTTCACTGTTAGTAATGTTAATGCAGCATGCATACTCACCTACTAGTGCACAGATCATAGTGCACAATATATATTAATTGTTGAGCACTAACAGAAACTTAGTAGGTAGGAGAGGTTTTCCATTTCCATAAAAACTTCAGTGACACCGCCGATAATTTTAAACCGTGTGTTTCATAAGGGTAGCTTTTTAGTTTGTGAATTGAATGAAGTTTAAAAGTTTTAGGGGGGCTTCTAGTAAGGGTTTTCCCCAGAAGGGGTAGCCCCTTAAAGGTTGATATTGCACTATTACCCTGGAACCTTCAGGGATCCTTTTTTGTTTAATTCACTGACCATTGAAGGAAAGTAAACATTGCTGGTTAGCTCAATGGTGCTGATCGGGACCTCCGCGATAAAATCGTGGCGTCCCGAACAGCTTGCAGGACGCGAGGAGGATCCCTACCTGCCTCCTCGCTGTCCGATCGCCAAATGACTGCTCCATGCCTGAGATCCAGGCAGGAGCAGTTGAGTGGCAATAACACTGATCAATGCCATGCTAAAAGAAACAAAAAATAACACATACCCCAAACATTGCAAACACAAAACCCCCAAAAACCTGTCAATAGTCTCTGTCAACATGATCCTGGGAGGGAAAATACACTGCACTACAACAGAAATAAAAATCCCTATCATCTATATCTCAATGGGTTCCATCTTTTCTTTTGTTCTTTTTTCTAATGCGGTTTTATAATCCCTGAGACAAGTAGTTCTGGCCCTAGAGTGTTATATATATTAGCGTCTGTAGCATGTATAAGGGACATGTTATCATACCTGTGTCTTTTATAGGTGATTGATGCCCGGTGAGAAGGTGAAAGTGACCTATACCCCCGTCAGCTGCAGGAAAGGAACCAAGAGACAGGTAATTAATATTTATATTAATTACTGATAACAATCAGGCTAGATATAACATCTAGACCTGCAGAGATGTCATAGTCTCTACCTTATACATGAAGATATATGTGATTTTAATAAGTATATCGTCTATAGACAGCTTCTTATATAACAAAACTGTGTCTCAGGTACAGAGATTGGGAACATTTATGATTTCTAATATCTGTTTTTTATTTGTAGTAATCCCTTTTTCAATAGACTGACCGCAGATTTAAGACATAACTGTACTGTAAAGAAAAATCTATAAGTTAATGTAATAAATCACATACTATAACTGATTATTGCCATTTAAAACTATGAAAAATACATTATGTTGATTATAAAACAGAAATACAGAATGGAAACAACCGTCTGTGGCTCAAGCTCGACTGCCCCTTTCTTTGAGTGGCCCCTCAATGTTGTGGAAACGGGTGGAGGACATTGTCTCCATTAGAATGGGTCCCCCTACGATGCTTCGGCTGTTGATCTGAAGTGCATTCTGTGCTTTGGAACCTCGGGGGCAAACTGTATTTCTGTTATTAATTTTTAGTTTAGCAATTCCCACCGCAACATGGTTAACCTCTATCCTAAATTTCTGCACAAAATTGATAACAGACATTCCAAGAAATATTTTACCAAATAAAAATATATAAAATATTGATGAAACTGATGAATAATAATAACAACAAAAATAACAGTTTTTGATTAAAAAACAAAAAAACTAAAATAATTTATAAAATATTTTGCTCCTGCCCCCTTCCCCCAAAAATAAAAAAACATATATTACCCTTAAAATTTATGAATAAAGAAACAAAAAATAACACATACCCCAAACATTACAAACACAAAACCCCCAAAAACCTAACAATAGTCTCTGTCAACATCATCCTGGGAGGGATAATACACTGCACTGCAATAGAAATATAAATCCCTATCATCTATATCTCAATGGGTTCCATCTTTTCTTTTGTTCTTTTTTCTAATGCGGTTTTATAATCCCTGAGACAAGTAGTTCTGGCCCTAGAGTGTTAGATATATTAGCGTCTGTAGCATGTATAAGGGACATGTTATCATACCTGTGTCTTTTTATAGGTGATTGATGCCCAGTGAGAGGGTGAAAGGGACCTATACCCCCGTCAGCTGCAGGAAAGGAACAAAGAGACAGGTAATTAATATTTATATTAATTACTGATAACAATCAGGCTAGATACAACATCTAAACCTGCAAAGATGTCATAGTCTCTACCTTATACATGAAGATATATGTGTTTTTAATAAGTATATCGTCTATAGACAGCTTCTTATATAACACCACCATGTCTCAGGTACAGAGATTAGGAACATTTATGATTTCTAATATCTGTTTTTTATTTGTAGTAATCCCTTTTTCAATAGACCTACCGTAGATTTAAGACATAACTGTACTGTAAAGAAAAATCTATAAGTTAATGTAATAAATCACATACTATAACTGATTATTGCCATTTAAAACTATGAAAAATACATTATGTTGATTATAAAACAGAAATACAGAATGGAGACAACCGTCTGTGGCTCAAGCTCGACTGCCCATTTCTTTGAGTGGCCCCTCAATGTTCTGGAAACGGGTGGAGGACATTGTCTCCATTAGAATGGGTCCCCCTAAGATGCTTCGGCTGTTGATCTGAAGTGCATTCTGTGCTTTGGAATCTCGGGGGCAAACTGTATTTCTGTTATTAATTTTTAGTTTAGCAATTCCCACCGCAACATGGTTAACCTCTATCCTAAATTTCTGCACAAAATTGATAAAAGACATTCCAAGAAATATTTTGCCAAATAAAAATATATAAAATATTGATGAAGTTGATGAATAATAATAACAACAAAAATAACAGTTTTTTATTAAAAAACAAATAAACAATAATAATTTATCAAATATTTTGCTCCTGCCCCCTTCCCCAAAAATAAAAAAACATATATTACCCTTAAAATTTATAAATAAAGAAACAAAAAATAACACATACCCCAAACATTGCAAACACAAAACCCCCAAAAACCTAACAATAGTGTCTGTCAACATCACCCTGGGAGGGATAATACACTGCACTACAATAGAAATAAAAATCCCTATCATCTATATCTCAATGGGTTCCATCTTTTCTTTTGTTCTTTTTTCTAATGCGGTTTTATAATCCCTGAGATAAGTAGTTCTGGCCCTAGAGTGTTATATATATTAGCGTCTGTAGCATGTATAAGGGACATGTTATCATACCTGTGTCTCTTTATAGGTGATTAATGCCCGGTGAGAGGGTGAAAGGGACCTATACCCCCGTCAGCAGCAGGAAAGGAACAAAGAGACAGGTAATTAATATTTATATTAATTACTGATAACAATCAGGCTAGATATAACATCTAGACCTGCAAAGATGTCATAGTCTCTACCTTATACATGAAGATATATGTGTTTTTAATAAGTATATCGTCTATAGACAGCTTCTTATATAACACAACTGTGTCTTAGGTACAGAGATTGGGAACATTTATGATTTCTAATATCTGTTTTTTATTTGTAGTAATCCCTTTTTCAATAGACTGACCGCAGATTTAAGACATAACTGTACTGTAAAGAAAAATCTATAAGTTAATGTAATAAATCACATACTATAACTGATTATTGCCATTTAAAACTATGAAAAATACATTATGTTGATTATAAAACAGAAATACAGAATGGAAACAACCGTCTGTGGCTCAAGCTCGACTGCCCCTTTCTTTGAGTGGCCCCTCAATGTTGTGGAAACGGGTGGAGGACATTGTCTCCATTAGAATGGGTCCCCCTACGATGCTTCGGCTGTTGATCTGAAGTGCATTCTGTGCTTTGGAACCTCGGGGGCAAACTGTATTTCTGTTATTAATTTTTAGTTTAGCAATTCCCACCGCAACATGGTTAACCTCTATCCGAAATTTCTGCACAAAATTGATAACAGACATTCCAAGAAATATTTTGCCAAATAAAAATATATAAAATATTGATGAAATTGATGAATAATAATAACAACAAAAATAACAGTTTTTGATTAAAAAACAAAAAAACTAAAATAATTTATAAAATATTTTGCTCCTGCCCCCTTCCCCCAAAAATAAAAAAACATATATTACCCTTAAAATTTATGAATAAAGAAACAAAAAATAACACATACCCCAAACATTACAAACACAAACCCCCCAAAAACCTAACAATAGTCTCTGTCAGTATTATCCTGGGAGGGATAATACACTGCACTGCAATAGAAATAAAAATCCCTATCATCTATATCTCAATGGGTTCCATCTTTTCTTTTGTTCTTTTTTCTAATGCGGTTTTATAATCCCTGAGACAAGTAGTTCTGGCCCTAGAGTGTTAGATATATTAGCGTCTGTAGCATGTATAAGGGACATGTTATCATACCTGTGTCTTTTTATAGGTGATTGAGGCCCGGTGAGAGGGTGAAAGGGACCTATACCCCCGTCAGCTGCAGGAAAGGAACAAAGAGACAGGTAATTAATATTTATATTAATTACTGATAACAATCAGGCTAGATACAACATTTAAACCTGCAAAGATGTCATAGTCTCTACCTTATACATGAAGATATATGTGTTTTTAATAAGTATATCGTCTATAGACAGCTTCTTATATAACACAACCATGTCTCAGGTACAGAGATCAGGAACATTTATGATTTCTAATATCTGTTTTTTATTTGTAGTAATCCCTTTTTCAATAGACCTACCGTAGATTTAAGACATAACTGTACTGTAAAGAAAAATCTATAAGTTAATGTAATAAATCCCATACTATAACTGATTATTGCCATTTAAAACTATGAAAAATACATTATGTTGATTATAAAACAGAAATACAGAATGGAGACAACCATCTGTGGCTCAAGCTCGACTGCCCATTTCTTTGAGTGGCCCCTCAATGTTCTGGAAACGGGTGGAGGACATTGTCTCCATTAGAATGGGTCCCCCTAAGATGCTTCGGCTGTTGATCTGAAGTGCATTCTGTGCTTTGGAATCTCGGGGGCAAACTGTATTTCTGTTATTAATTTTTAGTTTAGCAATTCCCACCGCAACATGGTTAACCTCTATCCTAAATTTCTGCACAAAATTGATAAAAGACATTCCAAAAAATATTTTGCCAAATAAAAATATATAAAATATTGATGAAGTTGATGAATAATAATAACAACAAAAATAACAGTTTTTGATTAAAAAACAAATAAAAAATTATACTTTATCAAATATTTTGCTCCTGCCCCCTTCCCCAAAAATAAAAAAACATATATTACCCTTAAAATTTATGAATAAAGAAACAAAAAATAACACATACCCCAAACATTGCAAACACAAAACCCCCAAAAACCTAACAATAGTGTCTGTCAACATCATCCTGGGAGGGATAATACACTGCACTACAATAGAAATAAAAATCCCTATCATCTATATCTCAATGGGTTCCATCTTTTCTTTTGTTCTTTTTTCTAATGCGGTTTTATAATCCCTGAGACAAGTAGTTCTGGCCCTAGAGTGTTATATATATTAGCGTCTGTAGCATGTATAAGGGACATGTTATCATACCTGTGTCTTTTTATAGGTGATTAATGCCCGGTGAGAGGGTGAAAGGGACCTATACCCCCGTCAGCTGCAGGAAAGGAACAAAGAGACAGGTAATTAATATTTATATTAATTACTGATAACAATCAGGCTAGATATAACATCTAGACCTGCAGAGATGTCATAGTCTCTACCTTATACATGAAGATATATGTGTTTTAATAAGTATATCGTCTATAGACAGCTTCTTATATAACACAACTGTTTCTCAGGTACAGAGATTGGGAACATTTATGATTTCTAATATCTGTTTTTTATTTGTAGTAATCCCTTTTTCAATAGACTGACCGCAGATTTAAGACATAACTGTACTGTAAAGAAAAATCTATAAGTTAATGTAATAAATCACATACTATAACTGATTATTGCCATTTAAAACTATGAAAAATACATTATGTTGATTATAAAACAGAAATACAGAATGGAGACAACCGTCTGTGGCTCAAGCTCGACTGCCCATTTCTTTGAGTGGCCCCTCAATGTTCTGGAAACGGGTGGAGGACATTGTCTCCATTAGAATGGGTCCCCCTAAGATGCTTCGGCTGTTGATCTGAAGTGCATTCTGTGCTTTGGAATCTCGGGGGCAAACTGTATTTCTGTTATTAATTTTTAGTTTAGCAATTCCCACCGCAACATGGTTAACCTCTATCCTAAATTTCTGCACAAAATTGATAAAAGACATTCCAAAAAATATTTTGCCAAATAAAAATATATAAAATATTGATGAAGTTGATGAATAATAATAACAACAAAAATAACAGTTTTTGATTAAAAAACAAATAAAAAATTATACTTTATCAAATATTTTGCTCCTGCCCCCTTCCCCAAAAATAAAAAAACATATATTACCCTTAAAATTTATGAATAAAGAAACAAAAAATAACACATACCCCAAACATTGCAAACACAAAACCCCCAAAAACCTAACAATAGTGTCTGTCAACATCATCCTGGGAGGGATAATACACTGCACTACAATAGAAATAAAAATCCCTATCATCTATATCTCAATGGGTTCCATCTTTTCTTTTGTTCTTTTTTCTAATGCGGTTTTATAATCCCTGAGACAAGTAGTTCTGGCCCTAGAGTGTTATATATATTAGCGTCTGTAGCATGTATAAGGGACATGTTATCATACCTGTGTCTTTTTATAGGTGATTAATGCCCGGTGAGAGGGTGAAAGGGACCTATACCCCCGTCAGCTGCAGGAAAGGAACAAAGAGACAGGTAATTAATATTTATATTAATTACTGATAACAATCAGGCTAGATATAACATCTAGACCTGCAGAGATGTCATAGTCTCTACCTTATACATGAAGATATATGTGTTTTAATAAGTATATCGTCTATAGACAGCTTCTTATATAACACAACTGTTTCTCAGGTACAGAGATTGGGAACATTTATGATTTCTAATATCTGTTTTTTATTTGTAGTAATCCCTTTTTCAATAGACTGACCGCAGATTTAAGACATAACTGTACTGTAAAGAAAAATCTATAAGTTAATGTAATAAATCACATACTATAACTGATTATTGCCATTTAAAACTATGAAAAATACATTATGTTGATTATAAAACAGAAATACAGAATGGAAACAACCGTCTGTGGCTCAAGCTCGACTGCCCCTTTCTTTGAGTGGCCCCTCAATGTTGTGGAAACGGGTGGAGGACATTGTCTCCATTAGAATGGGTCCCCCTACGATGCTTTGGCTGTTGATCTGAAGTGCATTCTGTGCTTTGGAACCTCGGGGGCAAACTGTATTTCTGTTATTAATTTTTAGTTTAGCAATTCCCACCGCAACATGGTTAACCTCTATCCTAAATTTCTGCACAAAATTGATAACAGACATTCCAAGAAATATTTTGCCAAATAAAAATATATAAAATATTGATGAAATTGATGAATAATAATAACAGCAAAAATAACAGTTTTTGATTAAAAAACAAAAAAACTAAAATAATTTATAAAATATTTTGCTCCTGCCCCCTTCCCCCAAAAATAAAAAAAACATATATTACCCTTAAAATTTATGAATAAAGAAACAAAAAATAACACATACCCCAAACATTACAAACACAAAACCCCCAAAAACCTAACAATAGTCTCTGTCAACATCATCCTGGGAGGGATAATACACTGCACTGCAATAGAAATATAAATCCCTATCATCTATATCTCAATGGGTTCCATCTTTTCTTTTGTTCTTTTTTCTAATGCGGTTTTATAATCCCTGAGACAAGTAGTTCTGGCCCTAGAGTGTTAGATATATTAGCGTCTGTAGCATGTATAAGGGACATGTTATCATACCTGTGTCTTTTTATAGGTGATTGATTCCCGGTGAGAGGGTGAAAGGGACCTATACCCCCGTCAGCTGCAGGAAAGGAACAAAGAGACAGGTAATTAATATTTATATTAATTACTGATAACAATCAGGCTAGATACAACATCTAAACCTGCAAAGATGTCATAGTCTCTACCTTATACATGAAGATATATGTGTTTTTAATAAGTATATCGTCTATAGACAGCTTCTTATATAACACAACCATGTCTCAGGTACAGAGATTAGGAACATTTATGATTTCTAATATCTGTTTTTTATTTGTAGTAATCCCTTTTTCAATAGACTGACCGCAAATTTAAGACATAACTGTACTGTAAAGAAAAATCTATAAGTTAATGTAATAAATCACATATTATAACTGATTATTGCCATTTAAAACTATGAAAAATACATTATGTTGATTATAAAACAGAAATACAGAATGGAGACAACCGTCTGTGGCTCAAGCTCGACTGCCCATTTCTTTGAGTGGCCCCTCAATGTTCTGGAAACGGGTGGAGGACATTGTCTCCATTAGAATGGGTCCCCCTAAGATGCTTCGGCTGTTGATCTGAAGTGCATTCTGTGCTTTGGAATCTCGGGGGCAAACTGTATTTCTGTTATTAATTTTTAGTTTAGCAATTCCCACCGCAACATGGTTAACCTCTATCCTAAATTTCTGCACAAAATTGATAAAAGACATTCCAAGAAATATTTTGCCAAATAAAAATATATAAAATATTGATGAAGTTGATGAATAATAATAACAACAAAAATAACAGTTTTTGATTAAAAAACAAATAAACAATAATAATTTATCAAATATTTTGCTCCTGCCCCCTTCCCCAAAAATAAAAAAACATATATTACCCTTAAAATTTATGAATAAAGAAACAAAAAATAACACATACCCCAAACATTGCAAACACAAAACCCCCAAAAACCTAACAATAGTCTCTGTCAACATCATCCTGGGAGGGATAATACACTGCACTACAATAGAAATAAAAATCCCTATCATCTATACCTCAATGGGTTCCATCTTTTCTTTTGTTCTTTTTTCTAATGCGGTTTTATAATCCCTGAGACAAGTAGTTCTGGCCCTAGAGTGTTATATATATTAGCGTCTGTAGCATGTATAAGGGACATGTTATCATACCTGTGTCTTTTTATAGGTGATTAATGCCCGGTGAGAGGGTGAAAGGGACCTATACCCCCGTCAGCTGCAGGAAAGGAACAAAGAGACAGGTCATTAATATTTATATTGATTACTGATAACAATCAGGCTAGATATAACATCTATACCTGCAGAGATGTCATAGTCTCTACCTTATACATTAAGATATATGTGTTTTTAATAAGTATATCGTCTATAGACAGCTTCTTATATAACACAACTGTGTCTCAGGTACAGAGATTAGGAACATTTATGTTTTCTAATATCTGTTTTTTATTTGTAGTCATCCCTTTTTCAATAGACTGACCGCAGATTTAAGACATAACTGTACTGTAAAGAAAAATCTATAAGTTAATGTAATAAATCACATACTATAACTGATTATTGCCATTTAAAACTATGAAAAATACATTATGTTGATTATAAAACAGAAATACAGAATGGAAACAACCGTCTGTGGCTCAAGCTCGACTGCCCCTTTCTTTGAGTGGCCACTCAATGTTGTGGAAACGGGTGGAGGACATTGTCTCCATTAGAATGGGTCCCCTTACGATGCTTCGGCTGTTGATCTGAAGTGCATTCTGTGCTTTGGAACCTCGGGGGCAAACTGTATTTCTGTTATTAATTTTTAGTTTAGCAATTCCCGACGCAACATGGTTAACCTCTATCCGAAATTTCTGCACAAAATTGATAACAGACATTCCAAGAAATATTTTGCCATATAAAAATATATAAAATATTGATGAAATTGATGAATAATAATAATAACAACAAAAATAACAGTTTTTGATTAAAAAACAAAAAAACTAAAATAATTTATAAAATATTTTGCTCCTGCCCCCTTCCCCCAAAAATAAAAAAACATATATTACCCTTAAAATTTATGAATAAAGAAACAAAAAAATAACACATACCCCAAACATTGCAAACACAAAACCCCCAAAAACCTAACAATAGTCTCTGTCAACATCATCCTGGGAGGGATAATACACTGCACTGCAATAGAAATAAAAATCCCTATCATCTATATCTCAATGGGTTCCATCTTTTCTTTTGTTCTTTTTTCTAATGCGGTTTTATAATCCCTGAGACAAGTAGTTCTGGCCCTAGAGTGTTATATATATTAGCGTCTGTAGCATGTATAAGGGACATGTTATCATACCTGTGTCTTTTTATAGGTGATTGATGCCCGGTGAGAGGGTGAAAGGGACCTATACCCCCGTCAGCTGCAGGAAAGGAACAAAGAGACAGGTAATTAATATTTATATTAATTACTGATAACAATCAGGCTAGATACAACATCTAAACCTGCAAAGATGTCATAGTCTCTAACAAAAAATAACACATACCCCAAACATTGCAAACACAAAACGCCCAAAAACCTAACAATAGTATTTGTCAACACAGGGGCGGACACAGACAGCAGAGGGCCCCTGTGCAAAGAATGTGCCTGCCCCCCCCCCACCACCACCAGCACTGTGCCCCCTCATGTACCTAGACCCCACCGGAGTGCCTCCACTTACCCCGCCCGTGTAGTGTCGCCACTTGCCTTGTCCACCACAGGTGGATGGAACGGCTCCTGAGGTGGGCTCCGGGTGGCCCCTGTCCCTCTCAGTGTGCGGACCAGGCCCCATGAGTACTCCCCTGAGTCAGTCTGACCCTTATCTAGCTGGCAGGCAGAGGGCAGTGCTCCCCTTTACACTCGCACCCCTTGACTTAGTACGACACCCCTTGGCACCCCCTGGTTCCTTGGCTCCTTAGTAATAGAAGTGACTTACAGGCAGGGCCAGACTGGGACCAAAAATGGGCCCAGGCATTTTAAAATAAACAACCCATTTTTATAGTGGGGGTCTGACTCATGGGACCCCCACCAATCACCTTGGTTCAAGTGGCTGCCCAGATGTTGGAAAGCTGCAACTCCCATCATGTCTGAAGTGACTACAGCTGATGGGACAGTCAGGAGACTACACAATGATATCAGTGACTACATCTCTGATGGGACAGTTAGGAAAATACACAATGATATCACTGACCTGAGTGACGTCTTTTCTGTTGTCTTTATTTTTTTTCTTCATCTGGTCCAGACACCAGGATTTCTTCCATCTTCTCTGCAGAGTCTGACACCTGGACATCATTGGTTCCTTAATTTGTCAGTAGATCCTCATCCTCTGTATGATGACAATAATCATTATAACCTTGCCAAATACTGTACCACCTGAATATAATACTGCCAACCACTGTACCCCCTGAATAATGCCAACCACTGTACCCCTGAATATAATACTGCTAACCACTGTACCCCTGAATATAATACTGCCAAATACTGTACCCCTGAATATAATACTGCCAACCACTGTACTCTATTAATATAATACTGCCAACCACTGTACTCCATTAATATAATACTGCCAACCACTGTACTCCATGAATATAATACTGCCAAATACTGTACCAACCACTGAATCATCCCATACACCCCACGCACTCCATCCTCAGTCTCCTCATCACCCCATATACCCCACACACCCCATCCTCAGTCTCCTCATCACCCCATACACCCCACACACCCCATCCTCAGTCTCCTCATCACCCCATGCACTCCATCCTCAGTCTCCTCATCACCCCACGCACCCCATCCTCAGTCTCATCATCACCACATGCACTCCATCCTCAGTCTCCTCATCACCCCATACACCCCATGCACTCCATCCTCAGTCTCCTCATCACCCCATGCACTCCATCCTCAGTCTCCTCATCACCCCATGCACTCCATCCTCAGTCTCCTCATCACCCCATACACCCCATGCACTCCATCCTCAGTCTCCTCATCACCCCATGCACTCCATCCTCAGTCTCCTCATCACCCCCATACACCCCACGCACTCCATCCTCAGTCTCCTCATCACCCCATATACCTTAAGCACCTCATCATTATTACACAGCTGACACACCCACATCAGGGCTGCCGTCAGAAATGTTGGGGCCCCTTACACAGGTCAAGGCCTCCTTCAACCCCTCCCCGCCCCCAAGTAATTTTTAGATTGCATATACTTATCAATGCTGTGCCATAGCACAGAATTGATCAGTGTTATTGGCGCTACCTTACTACAGGCTGTTGAAGCTTTCTGCACTAAAAGATGCACAGATCAGACGAGCCGGAGGCAGATAGGTACCCTCCGCTGAGTTGATCGGGACACCACAATTTTGCTGTGGTCCTGATCAGCTCCTCTGGGCTATCTGGCAACCTATTTTCATACTTTTAGATGCTGCAATGAACTTTGATTGTGGCATCTAATGTGGTTAATGCTGGACATCACCCTGATTGGTGAACTCTGGCATTAGCCACATGTCCCAGCTCTAACCAACCGGTTATGAAGCACAGAGCTGGAGGGGGACAGGACGTACATTTACACCCTGCAACCTTAAGGAAATACACATATACAGCCTCATATGCGTACACAGCCTCTATATACTCATACACAGCGCCAATACACACATATAGTCATGGCCGTAAATGTTGGCACCCCTGAAATTTTTCTATAAAATTCTCACAGAACAGGATTGCAGTAACACATGTTTTGCTATACACATGTTTATTCCCTTTGTGTGTATTGGAACTAACCCCCAAAAAAGGGAGGAAAAAAGCAAATTGGACATAATGTCATACTTTAATGTCACAAATTATTGGAACCCTTTCAAAATTGTGGATAAATAAGATTGTTTCAAGCATGTGATGTTCCTTTAAACTCACCTGGGGCAAGTAACAGGTGTGGGCAATATCAAAATCACACCTGAAAGCAGATAAAAAGGAGAGAAGTTCACTTAGTCTTTGCATTGTGTGTCTGTGTGTGCCACACTAAGCATGGACAACAGAAAGAGGAGAAGAACTGTCTGAGGACTTGAGAACCAAAATCGTGGAAAAATATCAACAATCTAAAGGTTACAAATCCATCTCCAGAGATCTAGATTTTCCTTTGTCCACAGTGCGCAACATTATCAAGAAGTTTACAACCCATGGCACTGTAGATAATCTCCCTGGGCATGGATGGAAGAGAAAAATTAATTAAAGGTGTAAACGCAGGATAGTCCGGATGGTGGATAAGCAGACCCAGACAAGTTCCAAAGATATTCAAGCTGTCCTGCAGGCTCAGGGAGCATCAGAGTCAGCGCGAACTATCAGTCGACATTTAAATGAAATGAAACGCTATGGAGGGGACCCAGGAGGACCCCACTGCTGACACTGAGACATAAAAAAGCAAGACTACATTTTGCCAAAATGAACTTGATTAACCAAAATCCTTCTGGGAAAACGTCTTGTGGACAGATGAGACCAAGATAGAGCTTTTTGGTTAAGCACATCATTCTACTGTTTACCGAAAACGGAATGAGGCCTACAAAGAAAAGAGCACAGTACCTACAGTGACATATGGTGGAGGTCAATGATGTTTTGGGGTTGTTTTGCTGCCTCTGGCACTGGGGGCCTTGAATGTGTACAAGACATCATGAAATCTGAGGATTATCAACAGATTTTGGGTCGCACTGTACAGCCCAGTGTCAGAAAGCTGGGTCTGCGTCCGAGATCTTGGGTCTTCCAGCAGGACAATGACCCCAAACATACGTCAAAAAGCCCCCAGAAATTGATGGCAACAAAGCGCTGGAGAGTTCTGAAGTGGCCAGCAATGAGTCCAGATCTAAATATCATTGAACACCTGTGGAGAGATCCTTAAATTACTGTTGGGAAAAGGCGCCTCTTCCAATAAGAGACCTGGAGCAGTTTGCAAAGGAAGAGTGGTCCAACACTCCGGCTGTGAGGTGTAAGAAGCTTATTGATGGTTATAGGAAGACACTGATTTCAGTTATTTTTTCCAAAGGGTGTGCGACCAAATATTAAGTTAAGGGTGCCAATAATTTTGTCCAGACCATTTTTGGAGTTTGGTGTGACATTATGTCCAATTTGCTTTTTTTCCTCCCTTTTTTGGTTTAGTTCTAATACACACAAAGGGAATAAACATGTGTATAGCAAAACATGTGTTACTGCAATCCTTTTCTGTGAGAAATACTTATTTTTCTTGAAAAATTTCAGGGGTGCCAACATTTACCATTATGACTGTATATGGCACTGAATACATAATCTGAGACTTTAAAACCTCACTTTTAATACTTCTTCTAAAAACCATATATCAAAAAAGAAAGTGAATAGAACTGTATTTATACATATCTGCATCTATTTCCGGCCACCATCTTAGTAGCCATATTAATACTTGCCACCTGTTCACACCGACCATATATGCACACTTGCCTGAGTGAACTTCCAATTTTCAACATCAATGTGTTAGTCTTATATACAATCATGTGTTCCATGTCCATCGCAGGAATCCTTGTCAGTTATTTTATGTATTTGCATGTATTCAGAATTAGTAGTGTTAGTTTTGTAGTCACACTCATTATTAGTATATTATTGAGAGTTTTAGCACACTCCAAAACATCAATGCATAAATCCTCTCTCTGGCAGACTACATTCTCAGTCTCTTACTGCATGCTATCAAATGAATGGCATTTAACCCATAGAGTGCATACAACATAACTGTTCTGATGGCGGCCATAACACATACACACACACTACCCCTATATACACACACACATGGCCATCATACACAGCTTCTATATGCACATACACTGCCTCTATATACACACATGCATCATAAATATATACACTGCCTCTATATACACACACAGCCATCATACACACATACACAGCTGCTATATGCACACACTGCCCCTTTATACACACATGGCCATCATACACATACACAGCTTCTATATGCATATACACTGCCACTATATAGACACACACTGCCATCATACACACATATCAGCCACTATACACAAACACTGCCACTATATAGACACACACGGCCATCATACACACATATACAGCCACTATATACACATACACTGCCACTATATATACACACACTGCCATCATACACACATATACAGCCACTATACACATACACTGCCACTATATAGACACACACTGCCATCATACACACATATACAGCCACTATATACACATACACTGCCACTATATAGACACACACTGCCCCTTTATACATACATGGCCATCATACACAAACACAGCTTCTATATGCATATACACTGCCACTATATAGACACACACTGCCATCATACACACATGGCCATAAATAAATACACTGCCTCTATATACACACACTGCCCCTGTATACACACATGGCCATCATACACATACACAGCTTCTATATACACATACACAGCTTCTATATAAACATACACAGCTTCTATATACACGTATACAGCTTCTATATACACACACTGCCCATTTATACACACACATGGCCATCATACACATACACAGCTTCTATATATACATAGACAGCTTCTATATACACATACACAGCTTCTATATAAACATACACAGCTTCTATATACACATAGACAGCCATCATACACACACACTTTGTCCCCATATACACACACACACACACACACACACACACACACACACACATACACAGCCATCATACACTGCCCCCATACAAGTAAGTACCTGTGTGCAGTGTAGTCTGCTGCTCCGCTCCTCTATTGCAGGCAGTGGGCAGGAAGAGGAGGAACACGTGATCTGACGTCACTGGCCAGCTGCTACTACAGGCCCTGCTGGTAACTGAGAGCCGCGCACAGGCATGTCTCATACCAACTGCAGCCCCTGACATTATAAAGTGACAGAGTGCTGCCCTCCGGACGGCGCTCCCTCTCGCTCCAGCCTCGCTGGCCAGTCTGGGCAACAGACAGGGCAGGGCTGGAACATAAGAAAAAAGAATATGATGTAGTCAGTCAGTGTACAGTAAGACTCCCCCCCCCCCAGCCGTCAGTGAGTGACAGTCACTCACTGACTCGCAAGAAAGAGTGTTGGGGCCAGTTGGGCCTCCCTGAGGGTCCGGGCCCCTTACTGGGGTACCGGTTGTACCCCCCTGATGACGGCACCTGGCCTGTCCGTCTCGCCCGGCCGGTTTAAAGGTAAATTACTGCTGTCAGCGGCAGGTCCGGGACCTGTTGCTGCAGCATTTAGTATGAAGTACTGGCAGGGGGCCCTGCAGGGGCCCAGACTGTGACTTGGGCCACTAGGTGGGCCCCCTAACACGCTGGGCCCCTGTGCAGCCGAACCGGCTGAACAAGTGATATGTCCGCCCCTGTGTCAACATCATCCTGGGAGGGATAATACACTGCACTACAATAGAAATAAAAATCCCTATCATCTATATCTCAATGGGTTCCATCTTTTCTTTTGTTCTTTTTTCTAATGCGGTTTTATAATCCCTGAGACAAGTAGTTCTGGCCCTAGAGTGTTATATATTAGCGTCTGTAGCATGTATAAGGGACATGTTATCATACCTGTGTCTTTTTATAGGTGAATAATGCCCGGTGAGAGGGTGAAAGGGACCTATACCCCCGTCAGCTGCAGGAAAGGAACAAAGAGACAGGTAATTAATATTTATATTAATTACTGATAAAAATCAGGCTAGATACAACATCTAAACCTGCAAAGATGTCATAGTCTCTACCTTATACATGAAGATATATGTGTTTTTAATAAGTACATCGTCTACAGACAGCTTTTTATATAACACAACCATGTCTCAGGTACAGAGATTAGGAACATTTATGATTTCTAATATCTGTTTTTATTTGTAGTAATCCCTTTTTCAATAGACTGACCGCAGATTTAAGACATAACTGTACTGTAAAGAAAAATCTATAAGTTAATGTAATAAATCACATACTATAACTGATTATTGCCATTTAAAACTATGAAAAATACATTATGTTGATTATAAAACAGAAATACAGAATGGAGACAACCATCTGTGGCTCAAGCTCGACTGCCCATTTCTTTGAGTGGCCCCTCAATGTTCTGGAAACGGGTGGAGGACATTGTCTCCATTAGAATGGGTCCCCCTACGATGCTTCGGCTGTTGATCTGAAGTGCATTCTGTGCTTTGGAATCTCGGGGGCAAACTGTATTTCTGTTATTAATTTTTAGTTTAGCAATTCCCACCGCAACATGGTTAACCTCTATCCTAAATTTCTGCACAAAATTGATAAAAGACATTCCAAGAAATATTTTGCCAAATAAAAATATATAAAATATTGATGATGTTGATGAATAATAATAACAACAAAAATAACAGTTTTTGATTAAAAAACAAATAAACAATAATAATTAATAAAATATTTTGCTCCTGCCCCCTTCCCCAAAAATAAAAAAACATATATTACCCTTAAAATTTATGAATAAAGAAACAAAAAATAACACTTACCCCAAACATTGCAAACACAAAACCCCAAAAAACCTAACAATAGTGTCTGTCAACATCATCCTGGGAGGGATAATACACTGCACGACAATAGAAATAAAAATCCCTATCATCTATATCTCAATGGGTTCCATCTTTTCTTTTGTTCTTTTTTCTAATGCGGTTTTATAATCCCTGAGACAAGTAGTTCTGGCCCTAGAGTGTTATATATATTAGCGTCTGTAGCATGTATAAGGTACATGTTATCATACCTGTGTCTTTTTATAGGTGATTGATGCCCGGTGAGAAGGTGAAAGTGACCTATACCCCCGTCAGCTGCAGGAAAGGAACCAAGAGACAGGTAATTAATATTTATATTAATTACTGATAACAATCAGGCTAGATATAACATCTAGACCTGCAGAGATGTCATAGTCTCTACCTTATACATGAAGATATATGTGTTTTTAATAAGTATATCGTCTATAGACAGCTTCTTATATAACACAACTGTGTCTCAGGTACAGAGATTGGGAACATTTATGATTTCTAATATCTGTTTTTTATTTGTAGTAATCCCTTTTTCAATAGACTGACCGCAGATTTAAGACATAACTGTACTGTAAAGAAAAATCTATAAGTTAATGTAATAAATCACATACTATAACTGATTATTGCCATTTAAAACTATGAAAAATACATTATGTTGATTATAAAACAGAAATACAGAATGGAGACAACCGTCTGTGGCTCAAGCTCGACTGCCCCTTTCTTTGAGTGGCCCCTTAATGTTGTGGAAACGGGTGGAGGACATTGTCTCCATTAGAATGGGTCCCCCTACGATGCTTCGGCTGTTGATCTGAAGTGCATTCTGTGCTTTGGAACCTCGGGGGCAAACTGTATTTCTGTTATTAATTTTTAGTTTAGCAATTCCCACCGCAACATGGTTAACCTCTATCCTAAATTTCTGCACAAAATTGATAACAGACATTCCAAGAAATATTTTACCAAATAAAAATATATAAAATATTGATGAAACTGATGAATAATAATAACAACAAAAATAACAGTTTTTGATTAAAAAACAAAAAAACTAAAATAATTTATAAAATATTTTGCTCCTGCCCCCTTCCCCCAAAAATAAAAAAACATATATTACCCTTAAAATTTATGAATAAAGAAACAAAAAATAACACATACCCCAAACATTACAAACACAAAACCCCCAAAAACCTAACAATAGTCTCTGTCAACATCATCCTGGGAGGGATAATACACTGCACTGCAATAGAAATATAAATCCCTATCATCTATATCTCAATGGGTTCCATCTTTTCTTTTGTTCTTTTTTCTAATGCGGTTTTATAATCGCTGAGACAAGTAGTTCTGGCCCTAGAGTGTTAGATATATTAGCGTCTGTAGCATGTATAAGGGACATGTTATCATACCTGTGTCTTTTTATAGGTGATTGATGCCCGGTGAGAGGGTGAAAGGGACCTATACCTCCGTCAGCTGCAGGAAAGGAACAAAGAGACAGGTAATTAATATTTATATTAATTACTGATAACAATCAGGCTAGATACAACATCTAAACCTGCAAAGATGTCATAGTCTCTACCTTATACATGAAGATATATGTGTTTTTAATAAGTATATCGTCTATAGACAGCTTCTTATATAACACAACCATGTCTCAGGTACAGAGATTAGGAACATTTATGATTTCTAATATCTGTTTTTTATTTGTAGTAATCCCTTTTTCAATAGACTGACCGCAAATTTAAGACATAACTGTACTGTAAAGAAAAATCTATAAGTTAATGTAATAAATCCCATACTATAACTGATTATTGCCATTTAAAACTATGAAAAATACATTATGTTGATTATAAAACAGAAATACAGAATGGAGACAACCGTCTGTGGCTCAAGCTCGACTGCCCATTTCTTTGAGTGGCCCCTCAATGTTCTGGAAACGGGTGGAGGACATTGTCTCCATTAGAATAGGTCCCCCTAAGATGCTTCGGCTGTTGATCTGAAGTGCATTCTGTGCTTTGGAATCTCGGGGGCAAACTGTATTTCTGTTATTAATTTTTAGTTTAGCAATTCCCACCGCAACATGGTTAACCTCTATCCTAAATTTCTGCACAAAATTGATAAAAGACATTCCAAGAAATATTTTGCCAAATAAAAATATATAAAATATTGATGAAGTTGATGAATAATAATAACAACAAAAATAACAGTTTTTTATTAAAAAACAAATAAACAATAATAATTTATCAAATATTTTGCTCCTGCCCCCTTCCCCAAAAATAAAAAAACATATATTACCCTTAAAATTTATAAATAAAGAAACAAAAAATAACACATACCCCAAACATTGCAAACACAAAACCCCCAAAAACCTAACAATAGTGTCTGTCAACATCATCCTGGGAGGGATAATACACTGCACTACAATAGAAATAAAAATCCCTATCATCTATATCTCAATGGGTTCCATCTTTTCTTTTGTTCTTTTTTCTAATGCGGTTTTATAATCCCTGAGACAAGTAGTTCTGGCCCTAGAGTGTTAGATATATTAGCGTCTGTAGCATGTATAAGGGACAAGTAATCATACCTGTGTCTTTTTATAGGTGATTGATGCCCGGTGAGAGGGTGAAAGGGACCTATACCCCCGTCAGCTGCAGGAAAGGAACAAAGAGACAGGTAATTAATATTTATATTAATTACTGATAACAATCAGGCTAGATACAACATCTAAACCTGCAAAGATGTCATAGTCTCTACCTTATACATGAAGATATATGTGTTTTTAATAAGTATATCGTCTATAGACAGCTTCTTATATAACACCACCATGTCTCAGGTACAGAGATTAGGAACATTTATGATTTCTAATATCTGTTTTTTATTTGTAGTAATCCCTTTTTCAATAGACCTACCGTAGATTTAAGACATAACTGTACTGTAAAGAAAAATCTATAAGTTAATGTAATAAATCACATACTATAACTGATTATTGCCATTTAAAACTATGAAAAATACATTATGTTGATTATAAAACAGAAATACAGAATGGAGACAACCGTCTGTGGCTCAAGCTCGACTGCCCATTTCTTTGAGTGGCCCCTCAATGTTCTGGAAACGGGTGGAGGACATTGTCTCCATTAGAATGGGTCCCCCTAAGATGCTTCGGCTGTTGATCTGAAGTGCATTCTGTGCTTTGGAATCTCGGGGGCAAACTGTATTTCTGTTATTAATTTTTAGTTTAGCAATTCCCACCGCAACATGGTTAACCTCTATCCTAAATTTCTGCACAAAATTGATAAAAGACATTCCAAGAAATATTTTGCCAAATAAAAATATATAAAATATTGATGAAGTTGATGAATAATAATAACAACAAAAATAACAGTTTTTTATTAAAAAACAAATAAACAATAATAATTTATCAAATATTTTGCTCCTGCCCCCTTCCCCAAAAATAAAAAAACATATATTACCCTTAAAATTTATAAATAAAGAAACAAAAAATAACACATACCCCAAACATTGCAAACACAAAACCCCCAAAAACCTAACAATAGTGTCTGTCAACATCATCCTGGGAGGGATAATACACTGCACTACAATAGAAATAAAAATCCCTATCATCTATATCTCAATGGGTTCCATCTTTTCTTTTGTTCTTTTTTCTAATGCGGTTTTATAATCCCTGAGACAAGTAGTTCTGGCCCTAGAGTGTTATATATATTAGCGTCTGTAGCATGTATAAGGGACATGTCATCATACCTGTGTCTTTTTATAGGTGATTAATGCCCGGTGAGAGGGTGAAAGGGACCTATACCCCCGTCAGCTGCAGGAAAGGAACAAAGAGACAGGTAATTAATATTTATATTAATTACTGATAACAATCAGGCTAGATATAACATCTAGACCTGCAGAGATGTCATAGTCTCTACCTTATACATGAAGATATATGTGTTTTTAATAAGTATATCGTCTATAGACAGCTTCTTATATAACACAACAATGTTTCAGGTACAGAGATTAGGAACATTTATGATTTCTAATATCTGTTTTTTATTTGTAGTAATCCCTTTTTCAATAGACTGACCTCAGATTTAAGACATAACTGTCCTGTAAAGAAAAATCTATAAGTTAATGTAATAAATCACATACTATAACTGATTATTGCCATTTAAAACTATGAAAAATACATTATGTTGATTATAAAACAGAAATACAGAATGGAGACAACCGTCTGTGGCTCAAGCTCGACTGCCCATTTCTTTGAGTGGCCCCTCAATGTTCTGGAAACGGGTGGAGGACATTGTCTCCATTAGAATGGGTCCCCCTATGATGCTTCGGCTGTTGATCTGAAGTGCATTCTGTGCTTTGGAATCTCGGGGGCAAACTGTATTTCTGTTATTAATTTTTAGTTTAGCAATTCCCACTGCAAAATGGTTAACCTCTATCCTAAATTTCTGCACAAAATTGATAACAGACATTCCAAGAAATATTTTGCCAAATAAAAATATATAAAATATTGATGAAATTGATGAATAATGATAACAACAAAAATAACAGTTTTTGAATAAAAAACAAAAAAACTAAAATAATTTATAAAATATTTTGCTCCTGCCCCCTTCCCCCAAAAATAAAAAAACATATATTACCCTTAAAATTAATGAATAAAGAAACAAAAAATAACACATACCCCAAACATTGCAAACACAAAACCCCCAAAAACCTAACAATAGTGTCTGTCAACATCATCCTGGGAGGGATAATACACTGCACTACAATAGAAATAAAAATCCCTATCATCTATATCTCAATGGGTTCCATCTTTTCTTTTGTTCTTTTTTCTAATGTGGTTTCATAATCCCTGAGACAAGTAGTTCTGGCCCTAGAGTGTTATATATATTAGCGTCTGTAGCATGTATAAGGGACATGTCATCATACCTGTGTCTTTTTATAGGTGATTGATGCCCGGTGAGAAGGTGAAAGTGACCTATACTCCTGTCAGCTGCAGGAAAGGAACCAAGAGACAGGTAATTAATATTTATATTAATTACTGATAACAATCAGGCTAGATATAACATCTAGACCTGCAGAGATGTCATAGTCTCTACCTTATACATGAAGATATATGTGTTTTTAATAAGTATATCGTCTATAGACAGCTTCTTATATAACACAACTGTGTCTCAGGTACAGAGATTGGGAACATTTATGATTTCTAATATCTGTTTTTTATTTGTAGTAATCCCTTTTTCAATAGACAGACCGCAGATTTAATACATAACTGTACTGTAAAGAAAAATCTATAAGTTAATGTAATAAATCACATACTATAACTGATTATTGCCATTTAAAACTGTGAAAAAAACATTATGTTGATTATAAAACAGAAATACAGAATGGAGACAACCATCTGTGGCTCAAGCTCGACTGCCCCTTTCTTTGAGTGGCCCCTCAATGTTCTGGAAACGGGTGGAGGACATTGTCTCCATTAGAATGGGTCCCCCTACGATGCTTCGGCTGTTAATCTGAAGTGCATTCTGTGCTTTGGAACCTCGGGGGCAAACTGTATTTCTGTTATTAATTTTTAGTTTAGCAATTCCCACCGCAACATGGTTAACCTCTATCCTAAATTTCCTACCCCAAACATTGCAAACACAAAACCCCCAAAAACCTAACAATAGTGTCTGTCAACATCATCCTGGGAGGGATAATACACTGCACTACAATAGAAATAAAAATCCCTATCATCTATATCTCAATGGGTTCCATCTTTTCTTTTGTTCTTTTTTCTAATGCGGTTTTATAATCCCTGAGACAAGTAGTTCTGGCCCTAGAGTGTTATATATATTAGCGTCTGTAGCATGTATAAGGGACATGTCATCATACCTGTGTCTTTTTATAGGTGATTAATGCCCGGTGAGAGGGTGAAAGGGACCTATACCCCCGTCAGCTGCAGGAAAGGAACAAAGAGACAGGTAATTAATATTTATATTAATTACTGATAACAATCAGGCTAGATATAACATCTAGACCTGCAGAGATGTCATAGTCTCTACCTTATACATGAAGATATATGTGTTTTTAATAAGTATATCGTCTATAGACAGCTTCTTATATAACACAACAATGTTTCAGGTACAGAGATTAGGAACATTTATGATTTCTAATATCTGTTTTTTATTTGTAGTAATCCCTTTTTCAATAGACTGACCTCAGATTTAAGACATAACTGTCCTGTAAAGAAAAATCTATAAGTTAATGTAATAAATCACATACTATAACTGATTATTGCCATTTAAAACTATGAAAAATACATTATGTTGATTATAAAACAGAAATACAGAATGGAGACAACCGTCTGTGGCTCAAGCTCGACTGCCCATTTCTTTGAGTGGCCCCTCAATGTTCTGGAAACGAGTGGAGGACATTGTCTCCATTAGAATGGGTCCCCCTATGATGCTTCGGCTGTTGATCTGAAGTGCATTCTGTGCTTTGGAATCTCGGGGGCAAACTGTATTTCTGTTATTAATTTTTAGTTTAGCAATTCCCACTGCAAAATGGTTAACCTCTATCCTAAATTTCTGCACAAAATTGATAACAGACATTCCAAGAAATATTTTGCCAAATAAAAATATATAAAATATTGATGAAATTGATGAATAATGATAACAACAAAAATAACAGTTTTTGAATAAAAAACAAAAAAACTAAAATAATTTATAAAATATTTTGCTCCTGCCCCCTTCCCCCAAAAATAAAAAAACATATATTACCCTTAAAATTAATGAATAAAGAAACAAAAAATAACACATACCCCAAACATTGCAAACACAAAACCCCCAAAAACCTAACAATAGTGTCTGTCAACATCATCCTGGGAGGGATAATACACTGCACTACAATAGAAATAAAAATCCCTATCATCTATATCTCAATGGGTTCCATCTTTTCTTTTGTTCTTTTTTCTAATGTGGTTTCATAATCCCTGAGACAAGTAGTTCTGGCCCTAGAGTGTTATATATATTAGCGTCTGTAGCATGTATAAGGGACATGTCATCATACCTGTGTCTTTTTATAGGTGATTGATGCCCGGTGAGAAGGTGAAAGTGACCTATACTCCTGTCAGCTGCAGGAAAGGAACCAAGAGACAGGTAATTAATATTTATATTAATTACTGATAACAATCAGGCTAGATATAACATCTAGACCTGCAGAGATGTCATAGTCTCTACCTTATACATGAAGATATATGTGTTTTTAATAAGTATATCGTCTATAGACAGCTTCTTATATAACACAACTGTGTCTCAGGTACAGAGATTGGGAACATTTATGATTTCTAATATCTGTTTTTTATTTGTAGTAATCCCTTTTTCAATAGACAGACCGCAGATTTAATACATAACTGTACTGTAAAGAAAAATCTATAAGTTAATGTAATAAATCACATACTATAACTGATTATTGCCATTTAAAACTATGAAAAAAACATTATGTTGATTATAAAACAGAAATACAGAATGGAGACAACCATCTGTGGCTCAAGCTCGACTGCCCCTTTCTTTGAGTGGCCCCTCAATGTTCTGGAAACGGGTGGAGGACATTGTCTCCATTAGAATGGGTCCCCCTACGATGCTTCGGCTGTTAATCTGAAGTGCATTCTGTGCTTTGGAACCTCGGGGGCAAACTGTATTTCTGTTATTAATTTTTAGTTTAGCAATTCCCACCGCAACATGGTTAACCTCTATCCTAAATTTCCTACCCCAAACATTGCAAACACAAAACCCCCAAAAACCTAACAATAGTGTCTGTCAACATCATCCTGGGAGGGATAATACACTGCACTACAATAGAAATAAAAATCCCTATCATCTATATCTCAATGGGTTCCATCTTTTCTTTTGTTCTTTTTTCTACTGCGGTTTTATAATCCCTGAGACAAGTAGTTCTGGCCCTAGAGTGTTATATATATTAGCGTCTGTAGCATGTATAAGGGACATGTTATCATACCTGTGTCTTTTTATAGGTGATTGATTGTATTGATTGATTGATTGAGTGTATATTGTTCAGTGTATATAAAGTTGTACAAGTGTATAGGACCTTCCTGGGTCATGTGATACTGTCATGTGATGTACCCAGAGTTCCCTGGGTACAGGACCTACAGGTTTTGCAACCAATGTGCTGTAATCCAGCCTCCTTAGAATATAAGGGGCTGTAGTCTCTAAATTCACTTAATTCCTGGCACTCAAGCAAGCGCAATCAGCATATACTACTCAATTCATCTCAGCTAGGCCAAAGCCTAAAGAACCTGCAGCCACTTCAAAACATGAGTTATCAAGTTATATCTACAAATTCCTAGTGACTACTATTCAACTCAATCATACAATTAGTAGCACAGTGGCCGGCAGAAATCTCAATACTACAAGTCCCAGCAAGCCTGCAAGGTATCCTGCATCCCGGTTGCCTCTAGGGAAACTGCATCATTGTAAAGACTGTTCCATGAGAAGTTTAAGTAAAAGTTCCAGTTATCTCATAATTCCTGCTGTGGACATTCAATTATTTCCTGCCGTTTTTGGGCTGGTTGTCGGCAGGGCCTTCTACAGAAAACAATCGCACCCTGGTGTCACGACAAATTAGGGGTTAATACCACCTTACCCCACAGGGTTAATGCCACCAGACCCTGCAACACCATTGCCTCACCCCGCTTACCACACTTTACTTTTTTGAGACTTTATTGGTTTGGGTCTCGCTTGCTTCTCTCCGCTCGCTGTAGTCGACCATTTTTCATTTTATTTGGGATGTCCTAGGTGTTTGCCAAGTTTTTGTTACAGTGGGTCGTAAAAATAAAAAATTTAAATTCTATTGTAACTCCTGATTTTTTATTTTTACAAGGGGTTAACGCAGAAAAAGCACCATAAAATTTGTTACCCAATTTCTCTTGATTCTGGAAATACCTCATATGTGGATGTAAGTTGGGGGCCATGTTGCCTTTACACAGCCCCCATGGTGTCAGAACAGCGGTAACCCCCCACAAGTCACCCCAGTTTGGAAACTGCACCACTGCAATTAACATTTATACCCCACTTGCATTTGACAGATTTTTGGAAGATTGCTTTGCATCCACATATAGGGTATATCTGTACTTGGAAAAAATAGGGTTACAAATTTTGGGGGACTTTTTTCCTTTTGCCCCTTATGAAAAAGAAAAGTTGGGGGTTGCACTAGCATGTTAGTGTAAAAAAAAAATTTTTTTTACACTAATATGCTGCAGTTGACCCATACTTTTAATTACCACAAGCAGTAAAAGAAGAAAAAGACCGCCAAAATTTGTAACACAATTTCTCTCAAGTACGGATATACCTCATATGTGGATGTAAAGCGATCTGTGGGCACACAACAGGGCTCAGGAGTGAGAGAGCACCATGTTCATTTGAGGCCTAAATTAATGATTTGCACATGCATCCTTGCAGAGGTTCTAAAATAAACGCAATAGTAAAAACAACCACATTTGACCCCATTTCGGAAACCACACCCCTCAAGAAATGCAACAAGGGGTGCAGTGAGTATTTACACTGCACTGGTGTTCAACAAATTTTAAGAACAGTAGGCTGTGCATATGTAAAATTTTATTTTTCATATTACGGACCACCGTTCCAAAAATCTTTCAGACACCTGTGGGGCGTAAATGCTCACTGCACCCCTTGTAATATTACTTGAGGGGTTTAGTTTCCAAAATGTGGTCACATATGGTATTCCACCCAAATCTCACACAAAATAAACTAAAATTTATTTATGTAAGAAACACTTTAAAGTAGGTAAATTTCCATGACCAATAATACTGGTATACAAGGAGTAAATATATACCACAACACAAAAACTGGATATTTTCTGATCTGCGGCGTCCTCTTTCCTTTTCTTCTTTGTCTGGATCAGACCTCCATGTCGATCTCTTACCATCTGCAGGGCAAACATGTCAGACTCCACATTTTTTCAGTGTCCTCCCATCTATAGGCCCACAAACTGTAATAATCCCCTTCAGGTAGGTAGGTAGCCAGGTAAATAGGTAACTAGGTAGGTAGATCAGGAAGCCAGATATGTAGGTAAGTGACTAGCCAGGTAGGTAGGTAGGTAGGGGGCTAGCAAGGTAGTTAGGCAGCCATATATGAAGGCCAGACATGTACATAGTTAGGTGCCAGGTATGTAGGTAAGTAGTTAGGCATCCAGGTATAAAGTTATTTAGCCCCCCCTTCCCTGTTGGTATAGACAGCGGAGTTAACCTCCCCTTACCTGTAGATATAGACAGCAGAGTTAACTCCCCTTCCTTGTAGGCATAGGCAGCAGAGTTAACCCCCTTCCCCATAGGTGTAGGCAGCAGATTTAACCCCCCTCCCCTGTAGGTATAGGAACAGAGTAGATCCCTCCCCCTTTCCCCATAGGTATAGGCATCAGTTAACCCCCCCTTTCCCCATAGGTATAGGCAGCTGTTAACCCCCCCCCCTTTCTCCATAGGAATAGACAGCAGTTAGTTCCCCCCCCCCTCTCCCCATAGGTACAGGCATCAGTTAACACCCCTCCCCTTTCCCCATAGGTATAGGTAGCAGTTAATCCCCCTTTCCCCATAGGTATAGGTAGCAGTTATTTTTTTCCCCTTCAATATTTCTTTATTGAAAAAATGTATCATTTACATTTTAATAAATAACATTTTATACATTGAATTTCAAGATGTTGTCTTTTTTCCCACCCCCCTCCCCTACCCTCACCTTTCTCCCCCATGACATATCTCCCCTTACTGGGTGGACGGGAGGCAGAGGGACAACACATTCTCATTCTATTAATATTTCCATTATACTATATCAATTCATTTTCTTTTCTCTTTGCTTTCCCTTCCCTTTCTCTCTCTTTTCTTTTCTTTTTTTTTCCATTTTAGATCTTTTATTTGTATCTTCCCAATTATTTCTACCCGCTTTTATTCTTGTGTCCCCCTGATTCCCATCCCCCTCACATAATAATAATGAAATAATAATAATAAAAAAACCTATAATTTCTTTCTTTTAACCAAATAACCTTCCTGTCACCTCCCTCCACTCCCATACCTCTGGTTTAGTTGGGGTCAGCCATCTCCTGATTATTAATAATCTAGCATAAAAGAGCATCATCAGTAGTTCCTTTCTTTCTTTTGTTGTTTTATTTACTTTTCTATCATCACCCAAGATAATCAAAGCTATATCATCTTTTATAGCATATTTAATTTTTCTCTCGATATCATAAATTATTGACACCCAATATTCTTGTATTTTTTTCACATTCCCATATAATATGCAGGAATCCCGCGTTTTTCATTTTACATCTTAGACAGTTGCCATTTTCCCTCCCACCAATCCTGAAGAGGAATTTTGGTTTATAATAAATTCTATATACTATGTTCCATTGTATCAGTTGATGGTCTAAACTTGGGGAAATTCTTTTTATATTCCTGAATACAATCATCCAACCGCATTTATTTCTCTCACCTAATTCTTCGTCCCATTGTAGGAAGCATTTATCTTTTAAGTTATTTTTTTTATTTTTCATTATTTTGGTATAAATTACTGCCATAACTTTCTTTACAATTTTTCCCTCCTCCATTTTTCTTATAGTTTCAGTTACTTCCACTATCCGATTACCACTGTCTCTTAGTGACCCGCATATGGCACTTTTTAAACCCTGAAATTCCAACCACATACCTTTTCCTAATTTAAATTCTTCCTCTCTCCACTTTCTTAACTCTCCTTTTCTCCACACGTCTCTCAAAATGTTACATCCCCTACTTTGCAAGTTGTTAGCTTCCATCTTAGCTACCTCTTTCAAGTTTACATTATGCCAAATTGGCGCTGTCTCTAATATTCCCGTTTTTTTCATTTATTTTTTAAAGTTTTCCCAGGTTTTACAAATCCCTACTATTATAGCATTTTCCTTCCACCTCCCTTCTTTTAACTGGCCTGACTCAAGAACCTGATAACATTTTCGTATTTACCTTTAGTTTTTTCTTTGATATTTTTAAAGATTCCAAATCTCCTCCACTCCACCACATAGTACATCTGTCTTTCTAAAAAATATCCCTGTATATCAGGAAATTTAAGTCCTCCCTTCTCTCTTCCTTTACTTAAGTATTCTATTTTTATCCTCGTTCTTTTCCTTCCCCATATTAGGGCGTTTAGCATAGCTATTATCCTTCTAAAAATTCCTTTCTCGCACCAGATAGGGGCCGCTACGAAGATGTATAATAGTTTTGGTAGAATTACTGTTTTAATTAAGACTATCCTCTCTGCTCTCGTAAGATTCAGTTTATTCCATGTTCTTACCTTGTTTTCCAATTTTTTTTTATCAATGGGTATGTGTTTATTTTGTGATATTCTCCTATTTTCACAGATATCTGTACACCTAAATAAGAAAAACGTTCTCCTTTATCCAGGATTCTAAGCTCCTTAATGATTCCCAGTTCTACTTTACCTAATGGAAGTAGCACTGATTTCTCCCAGTTTATAACCAAACCTGCATAGTTCCCATATTCCCCAATCACTTCCATAACCTTCTCTATGGAGTTTTCTAGCTTTTTCAAATATAATAATAAGTCGCCTGCGTATATTGATATTTTATCCCCATCCCCCTCCACTCCAAATCCTTTTATTTGCTGATCTTCTCTGACTTTAACCGCTAGGGGTTCGAACACTAGCGCAAAAAGTAGAGGAGATAAGGGGCATCACTGTCTTGTACCCCGGGTCACTAAAAAACTCTCTGATCTTTTCCCTTCTATATTTATTCTAGCTTCCGCTCCATTATATAGCATCTTGATCATTTCTATATAATCCTTCTGACACCCATATTTTTCCAGTACTCCCCATAGGAACTCCCACTCCACAATGTCAAACGCTTTACTTGCGTCAAGTGACATGATGGAGTGGGTTCCCTCTCTTCCCTCCACCGACTGTACTCCAGTAAGGGTCCTGTAGATATTATGCTTGGTCATCCTACCTGGGATAAATCCGCATTGATCTTCATGCACCAGTTCCCCTACCTTTTTTTCCAAACGCAATGCCAGAGCCTTCGCCAGGATCTTTACATCCGTGTTCAATAATGATATTGGACGATGTGATTCCATTTCTTTCTTATCTTTATTCGGTTTCAACAGTAATATTGTTTCTGCTTCTTTCATTGTTTCGGGTAAGGTTCCTGTTTTTAAAGAACTATTTATAGTTCTAAGCAGGGCTGGGATAAGGATTCTCCTAAATTTCCTATATATTTCAAACGGGAACCCCTCCGTGCTGGGACTTGTGTTCCTTTGATCTGATTTAAAGCTTCTTCTAACTCCCTATGGGTCATTGGGCCCCCCGTTTCTTTCTCTTGTTGTATTGATGTCATAGCGAGCACTCCGGTCCCCGCCTCCGGACCAGAGCGCCCGCATTCTCGCCTCCTCTCTCCGGGATCCCGGCGTCTCCCGCTCGGACATACCGACCGGGAGCACGGGATTCCTTGTGTCGGGGATGCGGCTGCCGTGGCGGCTAGTCCCCACTCAAGCGCCGCGTCCCTGTCTAACTCACCCAGCACCTCGCTCCATATGCCGACTCGCTCTGCTTCTCGGCATGCGCGTCCCCGCTCTCTAGGGCGCGCGCACGCCGCCTTCAGTAAATTTAAAGGGCCAGCGCACCATTGATTGGTGCGCTGGCTAATTGTTCCCTGCTCCTTCCCCATAAAAGTTACCTGCCCCTTCCTGCCCTTGCCAGATCTTTGTGCCCTAGTGCCTCTGAGAAAGCTTTCCATATTGTGTGTATTGCCTTGCCTGTTGCCGAACCCGTTGCTACCGCCTACTCGCCTTTGAACCCTTGCCGCCTGCCCTGACCTCTGCTTCGTCCGACTACGCTCCTGCTGCCTGCTCCCTGTGTACCATGCCATATCAGCTGCCAGAGAGGTTGAGTTGCTACTGGAGGATACGACCTGGTGGTTACCGCCGCAGCAAGTCCATCCTGCCTTGCGGCGGGCTCTGGTGAAAACCAGTAACCACTTAAAACCGGTCCTCTGGTACAACCCGCGCCTTCCCCTCTCTGGTCAAGAGGATCCACTACCAGTCCTGCCGGTAAGATCCGGCCATGGATCCCGCTGATGTTCCTCTGCCAAACCTAACGGACCTCACCTCCATTGTGGCCCAGCAAGGTCAGCAGCTAGCCCAGCTAACCGCCATGCTGCAGCAGCTCCTGCCGTCTCAGCAACAGCCAGCTCCTCCGCTTGCATCTGCTGTATCTCCTCCGCCCGCAGTTGCCACCGGTTCCAGAGTCCGCCTATCCCTGCTGGACAAGTGTGATGGAGATCCCAAGCAGTGCCGAGGGTTTCTGTCACAGTGCTCTCTCCACCTCGAGATACTGTCTGACCAGTTTCCTTCCGAGTGAGCCAAGGTAGCCTTTATCCTCAGTCTGCTCTCCGGGAAGGCCCTGGCCTGGGCTACACCGCTATGGGACCGCGCTGATCCTGCCACCTCCTCCGTCCAGAGCTTCTACCAAGAGTTCCGGAATGTTTTCGAGGAACCTGCCCGGGTTACCTCCACAGAGACTGCCTTACTAAATTTGTCCCAGGGAGGCTCTACTGTGGGTGACTACGCCATTCAGTTTCGCACCCTAGCCTCAGAACTGAACTGGAACAATGATACCCTTTGTACCACATTTAAGAAGGGACTTAACAGTGAAGTAAAGGACGGCCTGGCTGCACGTGAACTACCTTCCACCCTTAGTGACCTCATCTTGTTGGCCACTAGAATCGACAAGCGTTTCGCCGATAGGAACTCCTTCTTGAAAAAGGAAACGCTCAACCAAGACGCTACCCTCCTCTGACTCCCGTTTTTCAGCGTCTACCTCAACCTCTCTCCGGGCCTCCAGCCGTGGAAGCCATGCAGGTGGATCGTTCACGCATGACTCCGCAAGAACGAAGCCATTGCAGATACGAGAACCTGTGTATGTACTGTGCCAGTACTGAGCACTTCCTGCGAGACTGTCCTCTTCGTCCACCGCGTTCCAGAAAAGCTTGCACCTAATAAACATGGGAGAGGCGTTGCTAGGTGTGGATTCCTCCTCTCCACATCTCATCATATCCGTGCAGTTGTTCCTCTTGGATTCCGGTTCAGCCGGCAACTTCATTCACGCCTCCTTGGTTGACAAGTACCGCATTCCGGTTGTCCGCCTAACTAAGCCTCTTTTTATTTCTACGGTTAACGGTGAGAGACTCTCTGTCACTGTGCAGTTCCGTACCCTGCCACTGCAGATGGATATTGGAATTTTTCATACAGAGACTCTAGAGTTCCTAGTCCTTCCCTTCTGCTCCTCCGAACTCCTCCTGGGTCTGCCATGGCTACAACGTCACAGTCTTGTTCTGAACTGGTCATCCGGTGAAACCTGCATTGGGGCCCCTGCTGTTCGGACCGGTGTCTCAAGCCTGCTCCTGTCAAGCGACTTTCGCAAGTTTCTCCGCCTCCAGGACTGCCTAAACCATATCATTGCTTTGCGGATGTCTTCTGCAAAAAACAAGCCGAGGTCCTTCCTCCTCACAGACCCTATGATTGTCATATCGACCTTATGCCTGGTTCTACGCCATCCCGGGGTAGAATTTATCCTCGGTTCCCTCCTCCCTTGCATAGACTACAGAGGACTCAATAAAATCACAATTAAGAACCGTTACCCTCTGCCCCTAATCTCAGAGTTATTTGAGTTCGTATCCGGGAGGGCGACGAGTGGAAGACCGCCTTTAACACAAGAGACGGTCACTTTGAGTACCTGGTGATGCCCTTCGGCCTCTGTAATGCACCAGCCGTCTTCCAGGAATTTGTCAACGATATCTTCAGGGACTTACTCTACTCCTGTGTGGTCGTATACTTGGATGACATCCTTGTCTTCTCCTCCGACCTGGACCAACACCGGGTCCATGTGCGACAAGTGCTTACCCGCCTGAGGAGAAATCGTCTATACGCCAAGATCGAAAAATGTCTTTTTGAGCAGTCCTCCTTGCCTTTTCTTGGGTTTCATTATTTATACTCAAGGACTTCAAATGGACCCCACCAAGCTCTCGGCGGTTTTGGATTGGCCACGCCCCTCTGGACTCCGAGCCATACAAAGGTTTTTGCGCTTTGCTAATTATTACAGACAATTCATCCCTCACTATTCCACTCTGGTGTCCCCAATTGTGGCCTTGACTAAAAAGGGCGCTAACCCTAAATCCTGGCCTTCCCAAGCTGAAGAAGCCTTCCAGTCCCTGAAGGTCACCTTTGCCTCAGCACCGGTTCTCTCTAGACCTGATTCCACCAAGCCCTTCTCTCCCGAAGTGGATGCCTCCTTGGTGGGAGCCGGAGCCGTGCTCACACAGAAATCTTCAAAGGGCAAGACCTTAACTTGTGGCTTCCTTTCTAAAACATTCTCTCCCGCGGAGAGAAATTATTCCATAGGGGACAGAGAACTGTTGGCTATTAAATTAGCACTGGAGGAATGGAGACATCTTCTTGAGGGAGCCACCCATCCTGTGAATATCTTTACGGACCACAAGAACCTGGCCTATCTTCAGTCTTCTCAAAGACTAAATCCTTGTCAGGCTCGCTGGTCTCTGTTCTTCGCCCGTTTTAATTTTGAGATCCATTTCCGTCCGGCTTCTAAGAACATTAGGGCAGACTCTCTGTCTCGCTCTTCTGATGTGGCGGGCGACGAGTTAACACCTCAACACATTATCCCACCAGAACGCCTGATTGCAGTCGCTCCTGCGGAACTGAGCCATCTTCCTCCTGGCAAATCCTACGTACTTCCACGTCACCGGGTGCAAATTCTCAAGTGGGGCCACGCTTCTTGCTACTGGAGGATACGACCTGGTGGTTACCGCCGCATTAAGTCCATCGCCTCTCTGGTCAAGAGGATCCACTACCAGTCCTGCCGGTACGTGACAACCTCTCATTCTTAACCACTTTTCCCCCAAGGTCACCGCTCCTTCTCCTGTCACTGGGTCCTCTGACGTCTTCTCGGTAAAAGAATGCCTTGCCTCCAAGGTCGTCAGAGGTAAAAAAAAAAAATTGTTGACTGGGAGAATTGTGGCTCCGAAGAGAGGTCTTGGGAGCCTGATAACAATATCTTCAACAAGGAGCTCATCCATAGGTTCCTGGGCTCCAAAAATAGGGAGAGACCTAAGGGGGGGGGGTACTGTAACACCGAGCGCTCCGGGTCCCGCGGCTTCCCCGGAGCGCTCTCGGTGTTCGGCTTGTAGCAGCGCTCTGGTCACTGTCCCTGACCGGAAGCGCTGTCCCCCTGCCTGCGGCGGGGATGCGATCCGCTTGGTGGGCTGTCCTCGCCCGCAGGTCGCATCCCAAGTGACTTACCAGTCGGGTCCTGCTGTGTCTTCCTCTAATTGTGTCTTCCACTAATTGGTGCCTGGCCCAATTAAGTTAAATGCATAAATACTCACTTCCTTTTCCTCCCCTTGCCGGATCTTGTTACCTTGTGCCAGAGAAAGCGTTTCTTGTGTCCCTTTGCCTGTGTATCCAGACCCTTTGCCGTTGCCCCTGACTACGAAACGTTGCTGCCTGCCTTGACCTTCTGCTACGTCTGACCTCGCCTTGCCTTGTCCCTGTGTACAGCTGTCAGTGAGGTTGAGTCGCTATCGGGTGGAATGACCTGAGGGTTACCTGCCGCAGCGAGTCCATCCCGCTTTGCGGCGGGCTCTGGTGAAAACCAGTAACCTCTTAGATTCCGTTCCCCTGGTATGGCCCACGCCATCGCCTCACTGACACAGGGGATCCACTCCTGAGTCCTTCCTGCATACCAGTCCGGATCCTGACACCTGGCTACCCTGTGGGAAGCCCATAAATTTGTAGTCATTGCATTGCTCTGGGATCCTGCCTCAAGAAGGATGCTTTGGCTCTCTCCCGGGATCTTAAGGCAGAGATTCGTAGATTAGAGGCATTGTTACTGTCCTCGCCCTCCCTTTCAGTCTTGCGGAGGCTAGTGGCTGCCCAGGCTCATCTGTGGGCCTTAGCCCTCCATAAAGTGGAGCGTCTCATACTGAGCATCTTATACTAAGCAGTGGTTTTATGAATGTGGTAATAAGGTCCACAGTATGTTGGCTCGGCACCTCCATTATCGTGCTGCTGCCCAGTCTCCCTCGGCTCTCAGGAACTCTTCTGGCACTCTTCACGATCACCCGGATGATGTCTTCCTTCTCTCTATTCCCTCCCCTCTCAACTCCAGTCTGACCTGGTGCAGTGTGATCTCTCCTTTCTGTGGGCCTGTGACCTGCCATTCCTGTCAGCTACTGATGGAGCCTCCTTAAATGCTCCAATCACCTTGCAGGAGCTTCAGGAGGTGGTTCAGTCCCTTCCTTCAGGGCGCTCTCCTGGGCCAGACGGGTTCACTTATCTCTACTATCGGACGTTTGCTTCTCAACTTCTTCCTTGATGGGTGAGAGGTCCTGCAGTCGCTTTTATATTCCCTGATCACTCTCATTCCTAAACTGGACAAGGATTGTTCAAGCTATCGGACTATCGCTCTCCTTAATGCTGATTTAAAGGTGTTTGCCAAGGTTTTTGCTAACTGTCTGTGCTGTTTTCTTCCCTCCCTTATCCATAAGTAGTGTTGCTCGCGAATATTCGCAATTCGAATATTATTCACGAATATCGCATATTTGCGAATTCGCGAATTTCGCGAATATAGCGCTATATATTCGTAATTACGAATATTCGTTTATTTTTTTTTTTTCCTTCACAGTACACATCACAGTGATCATCCCTCTCTGCTTCCAGCTTGTGTGGTGTAAAGAAGGCTGTAATACTACTGTGTGAGACTAGCGTGCAAAAATTCGCATATGCGAAAATTAGCATATGTTAATATTCGCATATGCGAATATTAACATGCGCTAATCTTCGCATATGCGAATTTCGTATTTGCTAATTTTGTATATGCTAATATTCACATATGTTAATTTTTGCATACGCGGATATTCGCATATGCGAAAATAAAACGAGGGTATACCGAATATGCGAATATTCGCGAATATATGACGAATATTCGTCCATATATTCGCGAATATTCGCGAATTCGAATATGGCCTATGCCGCTCAACACTATCCATAAGCACCAGGTGGGTTTCATCCCCAGTCGTCAGGGTGCGGACAACACTAGGAGAGTGGTGGGTCTAATAGACTTGGTCAATCGGCGCTCGGAGCAGGCTTTGGTGCGGAAAAGGCCTTAAATAGGCTAGGTTGCGCTGAGGGGCCTCTACTCCTGCCCTACTGCCACTATCAAACTTCCTCATGTCACTTCCTCTAGCTTTCCTCTTTATAATGGCACTCGACAGGGGTGTCCGCTGTCTCCCCTGATTTTTGCTCTTTGTATTGAGCTTCTGGCTGCTCTAATCCAGGAGACCTGGATATCTCGGATTTGTAGCTGCATGATTTCAAAAGCTCTCTTTTTGTGGATGATGCTCTTCTTACTCTGACCCATCCCCTGACATCCCTTCCTAATCTCTACAGGGTCCTGCAGTCCTATGGGGTGGTCTCGGGCTATAAGGTGAACCTATCTAAGACATGGGCGATGCCCTTTAATCTCAAGGTGTTTCTCTCCACTCTTCTTCGGGCTGATTACTTCTTTAAGTGGTCTCCCTTTGCTGTTAAAGGGGTACTCCTGCTCAGTGTTTGGAACAAACTGTTCCAAACGCTGGAGCCGGTGTAGGGAGCTTGTGATGTCATAGCCCCACCCCTCATGACATCACGCTCCACCCCCTCAATCCAAGTCTATGGGAGGGGGTGTGACAGCCGTCTTGCCCCCTCCCATAGACTTGCATTGAGGGGGCGGGTCAAATGCTGAGCAGCGGAGGACCCAGCCAATTTTCACTGTAGGACCCGGACACTTTATGAACATCTGATCACTTTCAATTTAACCATTAATAACTCTGGGATGCTTGTACCTTTCATTCTGATTCCGAGACAGTTTTTTCGTGACATATTCTACTTTATGTTAGTGGCAAAATTTTGTCGATGCTTGCATCGTTTCTTGGTGAAAAATTCAAAAATTTGTTTTTAACTTTGAAGCTGGACAGTCAGTGGCTGTCCAGAAATGCTGGGAGTTGTTGTTTTGCAACAGCTGGAGGCTCCATTTTGGAAACACTGATGTACAATAAGTTTTTCATTTTTATTGGGGGGGGGGCAGTGTAAGGGGGTGTATATGTAGTGTTTTCCCTTTATTATGTGTTAGTGTATTATAGTGTTTTTAGGGTATGTTCGCACTGGCAAAGGTTTACATTGAGCTTCCCGGGGACCGAAATTCCCATGGGCGTACGGGTACGCCCTGGGTCCTTAAGACCCAGGTACAGAAGGTGTATCCATACACCCTGGGTCCTGTACAGGTTAAGTATCTAAGTGTCCTCCTTACCCCTTGATAGTCTTCCTTTTATTCCACTAACTTCCCTCCTTTGTTCAGTGCCCTTAGGACGTTAATTATTTCGTTAATTAGGACGTTATATTTCATTTTTTGTCCGTATTGCAGCTGTTAAAATGATGGTCCTTCCCATGCTACTTTACATTTTTGAGACTTTATCGGTCTGGGTCCCGCTTGCTGCTCTCCGCTCGCTGTACTCAACCATTTTTAATATTATTTGGGATGTCAAGCGGGACCGTTTGCTTATGTCCTAGTTGTTTGCCAAGTTTTTGTTACAGTGGGTCGTAAAAAAAAAAAAATGTAATTCTGTTGTAACCCCTGATTTTTTATTTTTACAAGGGGTTAATGCAGAAAAAGCTCCATAAAATTTGCTACCTAATTTCTCTTGATTCTGGAAATACCCATATCTGGATGTAAGTCGCCTTTACACAGCCCCCATGGTGCCAGAACAGTGGAAACTCCCCACAAGTCACCCCAGTTTGGAAACTGCACCCCTGCAGTGAGCATTTACACTCCACTTGCATTTGACAGATTTTTGGAAGATTGCTTTGCGTCCACATATGGGGTATATCTGTACTTGGAAAAAATAGTGTTACAAATTTTGGGGGACTTTTTTCATTTTGCCTTTTATGAAAAAGAAAAGTTGGGGGCTGCACTAGTTGGGGGCAACACCAGCATGTTAGTGTAAACATTTTTTTTTTTTTTTACACTAACATGCTGGTGTTGCCCCATACTTTTAATTTTCATAAGCAGTAAAAGAAGAAAAAGACTCCCAAAATTTGTAACACAATTTCTCTCAAGTACTGATATACCCCATATGTGGACGCAAAGCGTTCTGCGGGCACACAACAGGGCTCAGGAGTGAGAGAGCACCATGTTCATTTGAGGCCTAAATTAGTGATTTCCACATGGATCCTTGCAGAGGTTCTAAAATAAACGCAATAGAATAAACAACCACATGTGACCCCATTTTGGAAACCACACCCCTCAAGAAATGTAACAAGGGGTGCAGTGAGCATTTACACCACACTGGTGTTCAACAGATTTTTTGGAACAGTAGGCTGTGCATATGTAAATTACATTTTTGATACTACAGACCACTGTTCCAAAAATCTTTCAGACATCTGTGGGGTGTAAATGCTCACTTCACTCCTTGTAACATTCCATGAAGGGTTTAGTTTCCAAAATGGGGTCACATATGCTTTTTTTTTATTTATTTTTTTTTTTTTGCGCTTATGTCAGAAGCCACCCCTGAGCAAATCACCAATTTAGGCCTCAAATGTACATTTGCTGTCTCCTGAGCCATGTTGTGCACCCACACAGGGACGTGCACAGACATTTTGAAGGGCAGGGGCTCAAGTAAAAAAAAGAGGGCACTTTTCATAAATTAAAAAACGTCTGCCAGACTTAATGGGCAAACGTACTGCGGCCCAGGGACACAGTGGACTCCCGCCGGGCCTCCTCGACATTCCTATGCCCATAAAAGTTGGTGTTTTTGTAAAATCGAGTCAAGAACAGTTTCTATGAAGGTATGCCATGTGTATATACACTTTGGCTGTGCTGTCAGTCTTATTTACAGAAAACATGTGACAGCTGCCCTATAATATACTGTATTATAGAGGAGATTTATACAAAACCTGTGCAGAGAAAGAGCGGTGCAGTCGCCCATAGCAACCAATCAGATCGTTTTGCAGAGGGCTTTTCCTCTGCAAAGGTTTTAATAAATCTCCCCCTATATGCCCCCACCTGAGCTCTATATGACAGAACCCATCACCAATAACCCAGCACCCATCACCAATCACCCAGCACCAATCACTCAGCACCCATCACCCATCCCCAATCACTCAGCACCCATCAACCATCACCCAGCACCCATCACCAATCACCCAGCACCCATCACCCAGCACCAATCACCCAGCACCAATCATCCAGCACCCATCACCAATCACCCAGCACCCATCACCAATCACCCATCACCCATCACCAATCACCCAGCACCCATCACCAATCACCCAGCACCAATCACCCAGCACCTATCACCAATCATCCAGCACCAATCACCCAGCACCCATCACCAATCACCCAGCACGCAGCACCAATCACCCAGCACCAATCACCCAGCACCCAGCACCAATCACCCAGCATCAATAACCCAGCACTAATCACCCAGCACCAATCACCCAGCACCCATCACCCAGCACCAATCACCCAGCACCAATCACCCAGCACCCATCACCCAGCACCCATCCCCAATCACCCAGCACCCATCTTATGCAGGAATCTTCTCACAGCCCTGGTTCTTACACTGAAGAGATGGACACCTCACTAATATATACGTACAGTCTACAATATACTAGAGTTGGCAAAAAAAGAATTATAAATATACAAAGACATCCATGCATAGCACAGCATACAGGATGGAGGCAGGAAACTCCGCCTCCATTGCGCACAAGACTGACTTCGCATACTAGCAATGTGGGGCAATACCTAGAAAATGGAAAGACCAATTTTTGTATACTGCACTGTAACCTAGTGCATTGGGTTTAGTGCGAATAAACAGCCTGTCAGTTTCCCTTTAATTATATACCTTACCCCCCTTAATGATCTATATACTGTGCCACCATTCATCTATTGATTCCCTATATACTGTGCCACCATTAATGAACTATATACTGTGCCACCATTAATGAACTATATACTGTGCCACCATTAATGAACTATATACTGTGCCACCATTCATCTATTGAATCCCTATATACTGTGCCACCATTAATGAACTATATACTGTGTCAGCATTAATGAACTATATATTGTGCCACCATTAATGAATTATATACTGTGCCACCATTCATCTATTAATTCCCTACATACTGTGCCACCATTAATGAACTATATACTGTGCCACCATTAATGAATTATATACTGTGCCACCATTCATCTATTAATTCCCTATATACTGTGCCACCATTAATTAACTATATACTGTGCCACGATTAATGAATTATATACTGTGCCACCATTCATCTATTAATTCCCTATATACTGTGCCACCATTAATGAACTATATACTGTGCCACCATTAATGAACTATATACTGTGCCAGCATTAATGAACTATATACTGTGCCACCATTAATTAACTATATACTGTGCCACCATTAATGAACTATATACTGTGCCACCATTAATGAACTATATACTGTGCCAGCATTAATGAACTATATACTGTGCCACCATTAATGAACTATATACTGTGCCACCATTAATGAACTATATACTGTGCCACCATTAATGAACTATATACTGTGCCACCATTAATGAACTATATACTGTGCCACCATTAATGAACTATATACTGTGCCACTATTATTTAACTATACTGTGCCACCACTAAGGGTGCGTTCACACGTGCATATTTTCTGCTGCAGATCTGCTGCAGATTTGCTTTAGCAGAATTCTCTACCCATTGTCAATGGGAAGCAAAATCTGCAGCAGATCTGCAGCAAAAATAGGCACGTTTGAACGCACCCTAAGGATCTATACACAGTGCCAGCATACACAAAAAATATAATGTTCCAATATAATGAAATATATACTGTGCTTCCATAAATTCCCTATATACTGTGCTTACATTCCTCCAATAATTCCTTAATAATGTGCTTCATACAATAAATACAAGCACATAACATAAAGGCACATACATTACATAGGTCATATACACACATACAGTACATAGGTAATATACACACATACAGTACATAGGTAATATACACACATACAGTACATAGGTAATATACACACATACAAAGAGACACTGACACATACATACAGGTACAAATATACATTAAGAAACATAAATACACAGACACACATATAACATGGAATATATACTAAAAGATACAGCCGATAAGCACATCATACATACAGGTACACACATACAATCACTCACAGATATATACACACATACATACATACACACACACACACACATACATACACACATACAGATTCACTTGCTTATATACATACACACATACATAGATTCACTTGCTCATATATATACACACACACACATATACATACATACACACATACATAGATTCACTTGCTCATATATATATACACACACACATACATAGATAGATTCACTTGCTCACATATACACACACATATACATACCAGTGGCGTTGCGACCCGGGTGCGGGGGGTGCGGCCCTAACCTAATGGGGTGACACCAAGACGCTCCGCAGCACCCCCCTCCCCAGCTACACTGACACCCCCCTACTGTGCCCGACCGGCCTCCCATCCGTCAGCACCCCCCCCCGCCTTCACCTGCGCTGTGTGTGTGCAGTGCGCCCGTCCATCAGCAACCCCCCCCTCTTTCAGTGCGCCCGTCCGTCATCACACCACCCCCCTCACCTTCACCAGCACTGTGCCCAGCCTCTGCTCCCATGTCTGCGCCGGCCTGACGTCACACCGTATGGCCGCGCAGGGGGACGTCAGTTACGTCACTCGCAGGGCGCCCAGTGAGAAGGATCGATGCGCTGGATGGGTGAGTGTGTGTGTCTGTCTCTCTGTCTGTCTGTCTCTATCTATGTTTGTGTGTGTGACTCTGTGTGTGTGTCTGTCTGTGAGTGTGTGTGTCTCTGACTGTGTGTGTGTTTGTGTGTGTGTCTCTCTGTGTTGTATGTGGTTTCTTTTTTGTGTGTGCGTGTGTGTGTGGGGGGGGGGGGGGTTGAACCAGTGATCTAATGTGGGGAGACTTTGACCCATTGTGGGGAACCTGCAAGGGAACCTGCGGCCTAATGTGGGGAAACTACTACCTAATGTGGGGAGTCTATTCTACCTAATGTGGGGAGTCTATTCTACCTAATGTGGGGAATCCGTGCTACCGAATGTGGGGAATCTATGCTACCTAATGTGGGGAAACTGCTACCTAATGTGGGGAATCTGTGCTACCTAATGTGTGGAAATTGCTACCTAATGTGGGGTAACTGGTACCTACCTAATGTGGGGGAACTGGTACCAAATGTAGGTAATCTATGCTGCCTAATGTGGGGAAAAGATGCTACCTAATGTGGGGAAACTGCTACCTACCTAATGTGGGGGAACTGCTGCCTACCTAATGCTCCCCCCCTGGCAGTAGCACCCTCATCATCCACCAGCAACACCCCCCCCCCCCAGCAGCACCTCCATCAGCAGATCCTGTCAGGAGGATGATCCTGCCGATGGATGATGGGGGTAATACTGCCAGGGGGGATGGCCAGTAGCACCCTCATCATCCTCCAGCAACACCCCCCCCCCAGTAGTAGCACCCCCATCATCCACTAGCAACACCACCAATACCTCCCTCCCGTGGTAATAGCATCAGCTAACGGATGTTGAGGGGTGTTACTGCGGTTGTGGTATTATATTCAGAGGGTGCACTGTATGGCAACGTTATATTCAGAGGGCGCAGTTTGTGGTAGTATTATATTCAGAGGGCGCAGTTTGTGGTAGTATTATTAGAGATGAGCGAACGTACAGTAAATTCGATTCGTCACAAACTTCTCGGCTCGGCAGTTGATGACTTATCCTGCGTAAATTAGTTCAGCCTTCAGGTGCTCCGGTGGGCTGGAAAAGGTGGATACAGTCCTAGGAAAGAGTCTCCTAGGACTGTATCCACCTTTTCCAGCCCACCGAAGCACCTGAAAGCTGAACTAATTTATGCAGGAACTGCATCAACTGCCGAGCCGAGAAGTTTGTGACGAGTTGAATTTACTGTAGTTCGCTCATCTCTAAGTATTATATTCAGAGGGCGCAGGGGGTGGTAGTATTATATTCAGAGTGTACAGTATGTGTTGGTATTATATTCAGAGGGTACAGTATGTGGTAGTATTATATTCAGTGGGTACAGTGTGTGGCTGTATTATATTCAGGGGTACAGTATGTGGCAGATTTATGTTCAGAGTGTACAGTGTCTGTTGGCATTATATTCAGAATGTACAGTGTGTGGTAGTATTATATTCAGTGGGTATGGTGTATGGAAGGTTTATAATCAAAGAGTATAGTGTATAGTAGTATTATATTTAGAGGATACAGTGTCTGGCAGGTTTATAATAATAATTGTTTTCATATAGAGGATGAAAATGCGCTGACATAGTGAGGAGACGTCTGGGCGTCACATTCTACAGACAGAAGTTTTAGCTGGACCAGGCGGTATGTACCATCTGAATCAGATAAGGGAAGACTATAGAGAAGACGTCACCTGTAGTCACTGATATCATTGTTCATTCTCCTCTCTATGTCCTATAAGACCTGTAGTCCCTTGTCAGTTCTACAGTTAGGTCAGTGAAACTACAACTCCCAGCATAACCTCACCACTGCTCAAAGGGGTACTCTACTGGAAAACTTTTTTTTTAATCAACTGGTGCTACAAAGTTAAACAGATTTGTAAATTACTTCTATTAAAAAATCTTAATCCTTCCAGTACTTATTAGCTGCTGTATAAGCGATTCACAGGAAGTTATTTTCTTTTTTAATTTATTTTCTGTCTGACCACAGTGCTCTGTGCTGACACCTCTGTCCATGTCAAGAACTGTCCATAGTAGGAGCAAATCCCCATAGCAAACCTCTGGACAGTTCCTGACATGGACAGAGGTGTCAGCAAATAGCACTGTGGTCAGACTGGAAATAACTATACAACTTCCTGTGGAGCATACACCAGCTTATAAGTACTGTAAGTATTAAGATTTTAAATAGAAGTAATTTAAAAATCTGTTTAACTTTCTGGCACCAGTTGATATAAAAGTAAATGTTTTCCAGTGGAGTACCCCTTTAAGTAATTCTGGGAGCAGTATATTTAAATGATGAAAACTTCTTTAACCCTTTCCCATTCTGTGGCAACTGGTATATCTGATTATTATACTGGAATTTCTCACAATGCGCTACAACAGTGGTGTCTGTCACAACAGGCTAAAAAGTTACTGGGGGGAGGAGGGAGGTATGGGAGTGACACCATTTTCTACCGCACCGGGTGACACCAACCCTAGCAACGCCACTGTATACATACATACATATACATAGATTCACTTGCTCATATATATATACACATATACATAGATTCACTTGCTCACATATATATATATATATATATATATATATATATACACACACACACACACACACACATACGCACACATACATAGATACACATATACATAGATTCACTTGCTCATATATATATACACATATACATAGATTCACTTGCTCACACACATATATATATATATATATATATATATATATATATGTACACATACACACACACACACATACACACACATACATACATACACATATACATAGATTCACTTGCTCACATATATAGGCACATACATAGAGATAGACACACACACAAACACACATATATATGCACCTCACACTGACATACAGTCACTCACATATATACACAGTCACTTACACTAAGGCCCCAGCCATCCCTCTCTGCACAGGCGCATACATAGAGAAACACACAAACACATACACACAAATATATATACATACACACACACACTGACATACAATCACTCACATATACACACACACACTTAGACACAATCACTCACATATATTTACAGTCACTTACAGTAAGGGCTGCATAGACTGAATTTTGTGTCTGGACATGCAGTGGGCGGGGCTTCTCTCTGCCTCCGCTGCTCCTGTCTCCTCTGTGTGGAGAGAAGCAGAGAAATGGCAGATAATGACAGGGAGAGTGGCGCCCCTTGCTGCAGGGAGGGCACAGCACCCTCCATTAAACCACATACAAATCTCCCCAGCAATGGATCCTTTTTACTTCACCTGTCACCCTGCAGCTCTTTTTGTGAGGGCACTAGAGGGGCAGGTGAGGAAAAGGGCAGGGGCTCCAGCCCCCCTTTCACTCCTATGTGTGCACGTCCCTGCACCCACACATTGCTTTGTGTCCACATATGGAGTCAGGGGTGGGCTGACAACACTTGGGGCCCCCAGACCAAAAAAAGGAAGGGCCCACTGCCTCCTCAGTCTTCTACCACGTCCCTTTTCCACCCAAATCTCCCACATAATAAACTAAAATGTGTTTATGTAAGAAACACTTTAACGTAGGCAAATTTCCATGACCAATAATACTGGTATACAAGGAGTAAATATATACCACTGATCTGCAGCGTCCTCTTTCCTTTTCTTCTCTGTCTGGATCAGACCACCATGTCAATCTCTTACCATCTGCAGGGCAAACATGTCAGACTCTACATTTTTTCAGTGTCCACCCATCTATAGGCCCACAAACTGTAATAATCCCCTTCAGGTAGATAGGTAGCCACGTAAATAAGTAACTAGGTAGGCGGATCAGGAATCCAGATATGTAGGTAGGTGACTAGCCAGGTAGGTAGGTAGGGGGCTAGCAAGGTAGTTAGGCAGCCATGTATGAAGGCCAGACATGTACATAGTTAGGTAGCCAGGTATGTAGGTAGTTAGATAGCCCGGTATGTAGGTAAGTATTTAGGCATACATATAAAGTTAGGTAGCCCCCCCCCTTCCCTGTTGGTATAGACAGCAGAATTACCCCCCCCCCCTCTTCCTTGTAGGTATAGGCAGCAGAGTTAACCCCCCTTCCCTGTAGGCATAGGCGGTAGAGTTAACCCCCCTTCCCCATAGGTTTAGGCAGCAGAGTTAACCCTCCTCCCTGTAGGTATAGGAACAGAGTAGACCCCTCCCCCTTTCTCCATAGGTATAGGCAGCAGTTAACCCCCCCTTTCCTCATAGGTGAATAGTGATTTTTCTGTACGTACACACAGTCAGGTTTACAACAAGTTTTCCGCTACAAGTTTGATCCTCGGCAAATTTCTCACAACTCAAACTCGGAACGGGGAACTTACGGCACCGATCTCTTTTTTTTCCAGGCCATTGGGTCACCAGAGATCCGAATGGCCTGGAAATGTCATATGGAAGGTCACAGTTTAGAGACCACTGCACAGTGGTCACCAAACTGTGGCCCTCCAGATATTGCAAAACTACAACTTTCAGCATCCCCAGACAGCCAACCCCATGTTTCCTGCTGTGAGTTTGAAGAGGAGCAGGCTCTCTGTGCCAAATTTTTGGCAGCAAATTTCCGCTGATGAAAATCCACCTCAACCCCTATTTTATAATGCAGATCTGTCACAAATATGCAACAAAATGAGCATAATGAGCGGTTGTTCTGACTCGGATTTACCTAAGGTTCATTATTTTTCTCTAGGATACAGCATGGCGGCAGCAGCTACATCATAAGTATTTAAAATATTTTTAATGCTGCCGCCAAGGTTCCTGGTTGAAAATATAGCCCAGTGTGTCAGAAATGTGACAGACCCTATTTAACTCTTCCCATTTCATTTATTTTCTTTTTTTTTCTCCTTCCCTGCCTTCTAAGATAACTTTTTATTTTTCCACCAACAGAGTCGTATAATAGGGATTTTTTTTATTTATAGCACAACATTCTTTAATATTTTGTCTTGTAAAATGTTAGATATCACAATGGAAGCCTAACAGATCCCATTAAAAATAACACTATAAAATCATACAGTGGCCTTACCAGCTTTCTTTCTTAACCTTCCCTTATGACATCACACATGTGACATCAGTCTTTGGTTGATACCTTTACCAGCCACTAGTACAGTTCAGGCCTTAGGTATCAGAGGGAGCGCACACAAAGAGCAGATGAGGAAGAGGACAAGATGACACAGGAGAGGTACATCAATCCTAAATATTGATCAGAATACATCTAGAGTTCTAGACTTGCAAATAATGACTAGATCTTTTAAATATAATGTGTCACAATAATAGTGTTAATTGTATTAAATCTAGTTATTTAACTATACACTTTGCTGATGATCACAAATGACCAAGTATATACTGTTTATATTCAATTCTATTATACAAAGAGTTGGGGGGGGTGTATGTCCTGTATGGGTATATTAAGTCTATGGGGGAGAATCATCAAAACCTGTGTAGAGGAAGAGTGGAGCATCAGATCAGATCGCTTCTTTCAGTTTTTAGAGGCCTTTTTAAAATGAAAGAATCAATCTTATTGGTTTCTACGGGCAACTGGTCAACATTTCCTCTGCGCTGGTGTTGATAAATCTCCCCCTATATGTATAGTTTTCTATACTAAGAAAGTCAAAAGCACCTAAATGTCTAAAACACACCTACATGTATGTGACCTACTAATGGGGGTGACAGGGAAGTAATGTAAGAGATGTCTGACCTTTAACATGACCTCCTGTTATAACCTAAAACAAGAAATTAGGCTGAAATAACGTATATTTCACTATTATAATGCTGGATTTCTTGTATGACTATTAGTACTGAATCATAAAAAGAAATGCATACATTGAATTTTCTTTAACATGATTGTCCCACAGAGCAAATTTGGTAAAATCAGATGTGTGCCCCATACATATATGTAAAGGGGTACAAAAATAATTTATATCCCTGTAGAGTTCTTCTCCCTCATGGATCTGATCCCCTAGTATCCTCTCTGAGCTGGAACCCTACCGTTGCCAGGCAACTTTCCCCCAATCCCCCTTGCTTATAAGCACAGTGGAAACAAACTGCCATTACCTTCAGGACACTGCAGTTGAACTGAGCATGTGTTAGGGAGCATTCACACCACGTTTTAGCTATACAGGGACCTGATTTGGCTGGGGGCAGTGAAAACCAGGTGCTCCCTTATACCAGCCGGACCTGGCCCCCTTCTCATTCATTTGAATGATCTGACCAGAGTCAAACTGCGGTTTTCAGTTGGTTCAGAAAAACGGATATGGGGCAAAAATGAGCCGACCGGAGACATTGTTTGACTCCGGTTGGCTCATTTAAATGAATGAGAAGGGGGCCGGGACCGGCTGGGATATGGGAGCGCCCGGTTTTCACTCCCCCCAGCTGGATCCGGTCCCCATATAGCTAAAACGTGGTGTGAACCCACCCTTACCCCGACTTAGTGGGTCGTAACCAACAGTTATCAATACAATGCAGGTACATGGAGAATTAGTAATCTTATATCTCTCAAACAATATTGTAATCCTGGTACATTGAAATATGTTAAATGTCACATAATGCATTAGTATAGAACTTTTGTTTGTTGGTATTTTTTTTTTTTAAATGAGACAACTTCTTTAACCCCTTAAGGACCCAGCCATTTTACACCTTAGGACCAGGCCATATTTTGCACATCTGACCACTGTCACTTTAAACATTAATAACTCTGGAATGCTTTTAGTTATCATTCTGATTCCGAGATTGTTTATTCGTGACATATTCTACTTTAACATAGTGGTAACATTTTGTGGTAACTTGCAACCTTTCTTGGGGAAAAATCCCAAAATTTGATGAAAAATTTGAAAATTTAGCATTTTTCTAACTTTGAAGCTCTCTGCTTGTAAGGAAAATGGATATTCCAAATATTTTTTTTATATTCACATATGCAATATGTCCACTTTATGTTTGCATCATAAAATTTACGTGTTTTCACTTTTGGAAGACACCAGAGGGCTTCAAAGTTCCAAACTCACTATTTTTCAGGGACCAGTTCAGGTTTGAAGTGGATTTGAAGGGTCTTCATCTTAGAAATACCCCACAAATGACCCCATTATAAAAACTGCACCCCCCAAAAGTATTCAAAATGACATTCAGTCAGCGTGTTTCACAGGAATTGCAGCAAAGGGAAGGAGAAAATTCACAATCTTCATTTTTTACACTCGCATGTTCTTGTAGACCCAATTTTTGAATTTTTACAAGGGGTAAAAGGAGAAAATGTATACTTATATTTGTAGCCCAATTTCTCTCGAGTAAGCACATACCTCATATGTCTATGTAAAGTGTTCGGCGAGCGCAGTAGAGGGCTCAGAAGCGAAGAAGGGGGTTTTGGAGAGTACGTTTTTCTGAAATGGTTTTTGGGGGGCATGTTGCATTTAGGAAGCCCCTATGGTGCCAGAACAGCAAAAAAAAAAAAAAAACACATACCATACCATTTTGGAAACTAGACCCCTTGAGGAGCGTAACAAGGAATTAAGTGAGCCTTAATACCCCACAGGTGTTTCACCACTTTTGCATATGTAAAAAAATAAATAAAAAATTCACTAAAATGTGTGTTTCCCCCCAAATTTCACATTTTTGCAAGGGTTAATAGCAGAAAATACCCCCCAAAATTTGTAACCCCATCTCTTCTGAGTATGGAGGTACCCCATAAGTTGACCTGAAGTGCACTACGGGTGAGAAGAGAAGGAGTCATATTTGGCTTTTTGAGAGCAAATTTAGCTCGGGGGGCATGTCGCATTTAGGAAGCCCCTATGGTGCCAGGACAGCAAAAGAAAAAACACATGGCATACCATTTTGGAAACTAGACCCCTTGAGGAATGTAACAAGGAATCAAGTGAGCCTTAATACCCCACAGGGGTTTCACGACTTTTGCATACGTAAAAAAAAAAAATTCACTAAAGTGTGTGTTTCCCCCCCAAAATTTCAAATTTTTGCAAGGGTTAACAGGGGAAGCCCCTATGGTGCAAGGACAGCAAAATAACCCCCACATAGCATACCATTTTGGAAACTAGACCCCTTGAGGAACATAACAAGTGGTACAGTGAGCATTTACCCCCCCCCCCCCACTGGTGTCTGTCAGATCTTTGGAACAATGGGCTGTACAAAATGTTTTATTTGCACAGCCCACTGTTCCAAAGATCTGTCAGACACCAGTGGGGTGTAAATTCTCACTGCACCCCTCATTACATTCTGTGAGGGGTGTAGTTTCCGAAATGGGGTCACATGTGGGGTTTTATTGTTTTTGCGTTTGTCAAAACCGCTGTAACAATCAGCCACCTCTGTGCAAATCACATCAAATGTACATGGTGCACTCTCCCTTCTGGGCCTTGTTGTGCGCCCCCAGAGCACTTTGCGCCCACATATGGGGTATCTCCGTAGTCGGGAGAAATTGCTTTACAAATTTTGGGGGGCTTTTTTCCCTTTTACCTCTTGTCAAAATGAAAAGTATAGGGCAACATCAGCATGTTAGTGTAAAAAATTTATTTTTTTACACTAACATGCTGGTGTAGACCCCAGCTTCACCTTTTCATAAGGGGTGAAAGGAGAAAAAGCCCCCCAAAATTTGTTAGGCAATTTCTCCTGAGTACGGTGATACCCCATATGTGGCCCTAAACTGTTGCCTTGAAATACGACAGGGCTCCGAAGTGAGAGAGCGCCATGTGCATTTGAGGCCTGAATTAGGGATTCGCATAGGGGTGGACATAGGGGTATTCTACGCCAGTGATTCCCAAACAGGGTGCCTCCAGCTATTGAAAAACTCCCAGCATGCTTGGACAGTCAACGGCTGTCTGGCAATACTGGGAGTTGTTGTTTTGCAACAGCTGGAGGCTCCATTTTGGAAACAGTGACGCACCAGACGTTTTTCATTTTTATTGGGGAGGGGAGGGGGGCTGTGTAGGGGTATGTGTATATGTAGTGTTTTTTTCTTTTTCTTTTATTTTGTGATAGTTTAGTGTAGTGTAGTGTTTTTAGGGTACAGTCACATGGGCGAGGGATTACAGCGAGTTTCCCGCTGCGAGTTTGAGCTGCCGCGCAAAATTTGCTGCATCGCAAACTTGCAGCCTGATACTCACTGTAAGCCCCCTGCCCATGTGAATGTACCCTGTACATTCACAGGGGGGCCTCCAGCTGTTGCAAAACTACAACTCCCAGCATGCACTGTCTATCAGTGCATGCTGATAGGTATAGTTTTGCAACAGCTGGAGGCACACGGGTTGGGAAACACTGAGTTAGGAAACAGACAATGTTTCCCAACCAGTGTGCCTCCAGTTGTTGCAAAACCACTACTCCCAAACATTCTCAGGCATGCTGGAAGTAGATGTTCTGCAACATCTTGAGAGCCAGATGTTGCCGAACTACAACTCCCAGAATGCTTGGAGTTGTAGTTTTGCAACATCTGGAGGACTACAGTTTGCAGACCACTAATACAGTGGTTCCCAATCTGTGCCCTTCCAGATGTTGCAAAACTACAACTCCCAGTATGCCAAAACTGTCCAGGCATGCTGGGAGTTGTAGTTCTGCAACATCTGAAGGGCCAGATGTTACAGAACTACAACTCCCAGCATGCCTGGACAGTAATGGCATGCTGAGGATGTGTAGTTTTGCAACATCTGGAAGGGCACAGTGGTCTCCAAACTGTGGACCTCCAGATGTTGCAAAACTGCAACTCCCAGCATGCCCAGGGCATTTGCCCTGGATGCCTGCTGAAGCATTTCAGCAGGCATCCGCTTCTGATCTCAGCCCGGCGCGCGGCAGGGCCCGGAAAACGCCAGGACGTACGGGGACGTCCTGGGTCCTTAAAGCCCAGGGTGCTGGGACGTCCCCGTACGTCCTGGGTCCTTAAGGGGCTAAAGGTGTACTCCGCCCATAGACATCTTATCCCCTATCCAAAACATTGTGGATGAGATGTCTGATCCTGGAGTGGGTCTGGCCACTGGGACCCCCCACGATATCTGGGCCGACTCTGCGGAATCTGTGGCAATCCATATCGCCAAACCACACCCCCTCTATTCATGTCTATGGGAGGGGGCGTGACGGCACAGAGATCGCGGGGGTTCCCAGTGGCAAGACACCTGCCATCAGACATCTTATTCCCTATCCTTTCTATAGCGGATAAGATGTTCAGGGGCAGAGTACCACTTTAAAGGGAATTTATCAACTCTATTTGCTCCAAGAACTTCAGACCCTATTGTACCTTTTTTTTTTTTTTTAGCTGATAATAGTTGCCTAATTTGTAAAATCAGTGTTCAATTTTTCAGCCAAGTTCCAAAGAGGTGGGGTTAATCTGCTGAAGTGCCGAAGCTTGGCACACCTCCTCGCTTGCTCCCACCTCCCAGGCCCTCCTTGATTGATGTTCTGAGCCCGGTTTTTCAATCAAGAAGGAGCTGGAGGGGAGAGCAAGTAAGTGGATGTGCCGGGATGAGACACTTGAGCAGCTTAGATCAGCCTCCTTGCACCCTACATTTGTGTATTACACCTGAATATTAGACAATACTGGAGTAAACTATGTGGAATGTTGATTTAGGGATCTATCCAATTGCTAGCAGGCCATGGACACAAGATTACATATAAGATAAGGTTATATGCCGACCAGGTATTATATTGTAGTTCCCAGCGAATTGAATCTAACTTTGAAGGGGAAGTGCCTTTAGGCACTTCCCCCTTCAAAGTTAGCGGGTCATGTAGAAATTTTTCTGTACCATGTCTATGACAATCATGGGTGCTTTTTGCCTTCCTTAGGTTGTAGGGCTATTGTTACCATTAAAATTGTCAGAACCCTAAAATAAACCCTAACAGACCCAACTAAACTAAGGAATACATGTTCATAGTTATTAAAAAGAGGAAACACACCCCTCAAGGAACATAACAAGGGGTACAGTGAGCCTTAACACCCCACAGGTGTTTGATGACTTTTTGTAAAATTTGGATGAGTAAATAAAAAAAAATAGGAGGAAATACGAGAAAATGCCCCTCAAAATTTGTAACCCCATTTCTTCTGGGTTTGGAAGTATCCCATGTATGGATGTAAAGTGCTCTGCGAGCAAACTACAATGATCAGAAGAGAAGAAGCGCCATTGGGCTTTTGGAGAGAGAATTCGTCTGGAATTCAAGTCAGGGGACATGTGCGTTTACAAAGCCCCCATGGTGCCAGAACAGTGGACCCCCCCACATGTGACTCTATTTCGGAAACAACACCCCTCACAGAATGTAACAATGGGTGCAGTGAGCATTTACACTCCACTGACGTTTGACAGACTTTTGGAACAGTGGGCTGTGCAAATGAAAACTTAAATTTTTCATTTTCATGGACCCCTGTTCCAAAAATCTGTCAGACACCAGTAGGGCATAAATGCTCACTGCACCCCTTATTACATTCCATGAGGGGTGTAGTTTCCAAAATGCGGTCACATGTTGGGGGGGGTTCCGCTGTTCTGGCACCATGGGGGCTTTGTAAACGCACATGGCCTTCAATTCCAGCCAAATTCTCTCTCCAAAAGTCCAATGGCGCTCCTTCTCTTCTGAGCCCTGTAGTGAGCCAGCAGAGCACTTTATGTCCACACATGGGGTTATTTATATATTCAGAAGAAATGGTGATACAAATTATGGGGGGCTTTTTCTCAATTACCCCTTGTGAAAATGAAAAATTTGGGATAACATTAGAAATTTGAAATATTAGCAATAAATTCATCATAAAATATACTTACTGTTAAATACTTTAACTCAATATAAAATAAAAATAAAAACAATAAAAATTAATAAAATGTAAAAAATATATATAAAAAATATGTATAGAAAAATCTAAAATCACTAACTAAAAAATAAAATACACAAAATACATAAAAAATACAAATAATAACATAAATATAACAAAAATAAAATATAGCACCAATCACTAATAATAAATAGATTAAGATTATACAAGCAAGTACTTTCTGAATAAGATAACGTTTTTTCACTTCCATCTACTGTATATATATATGTGTATATATATATATATATATATATATATATATATAATTCCCTCTGCTTCCCTTCTCCCTTCCTTATTCCCCCCCACCCCTCCCTTGCAACTTACATGCTACTCAAGAAATCCATATCTTAGGACATCATATATCCCAGACTACCATAGCTTATTACATAACAAACAGAATAAATAGCAGTCTATACCGATTCACAGAATATAAATAAATAAAATATTTTTTTCTCCTATAAAATTGCATGAGTTACAAGATCATTTACATGAGAATATAATTACTCATGTTAATATCACACTTTTACATACTCCATGGTCTGCACTATGGATAATTTGGAACATACCCTACACAGTCTAAGTCCCATAACATGTGCAGTAGTACTCTAGAAGTGAAATACAGACAAAGTCCGAAGTCATGCGCACAGGTCCAGCAATATGTAGATATCGTGAGAAGTGAATCATCCATCATGAGGCTTGCGCATTGATTACCAATGTGCGGACATGCGTACCTACTGTGACATCACATGTAAACAAAGGTGGTGATAGGTGCAGAAAATAAACACATGCCAGACCATAACAAACTGTATGATTGGTTGCGACTTTTCGCAGGATTGGTACACAACTATAGCGGGACACAAGATTGTGATGTGCGGCCATCTGATTGGCGATAGCACGGCACAGGAAATGAACGCAATGTGAGATTATATAAAGCCTACCTTGCGTCCGGGGCACCATTAGCCTCAAAGCCCTTGACCAAGCTGGTTTATTCAGCGAAACGTCGAGGAGGCTAGCCATGTTTTAATACAGCGTGTGTTCACTGTTAGTAATGTTAATGCAGCATGCATACTCACCTACTAGTGCACAGATCATAGTGCACAATATATATTAATTGTTGAGCACTAACAGAAACTTAGTAGCTAGGAGAGGTTTTCCATTCCCATAAAAAATTCTGTGACACCGCCGATAATTTTAAACCGTGTGTTTCATAAGGGTAGCTTTTTAGTTTGTGAATTGAATAAAGTTTAAAAGTTTTAGGGGGGCTTCTAGTAAGGGTTTTCCCCAGAAGGGGTAGCCCCTTAAAGGTTGATATTGCACTATTACCCTGGAACCTTCAGGGATCCTTTTTTGTTTAATTCACTGACCATAGAAGGAAAGTAAACATTGCTGGTTAGCTCAATGGTGCTGATCGGGACCTCCGCGATAAAATCGTGGCGTCCCGAACAGCTTGCAGGACGCGAGGAGGATCCCTACCTGCCTCCTCGCTGTCCGATCGCCAAATGACTGCTCCATGCCTGAGATCCAGGCAGGAGCAGTTGAGTGGCAATAACACTGATCAATGCCATGCTAAAAGAAACAAAAAATAACACATACCCCAAACATTGCAAACACAAAACCCCCAAAAACCTGTCAATAGTCTCTGTCAACATGATCCTGGGAGGGAAAATACACTGCACTACAATAGAAATAAAAATCCCTATCATCTATATCTCAATGGGTTCCATCTTTTCTTTTGTTCTTTTTTCTAATGCGGTTTTATAATCCCTGAGACAAGTAGTTCTGGCCCTAGAGTGTTATATATATTAGCGTCTGTAGCATGTATAAGGGACATGTTATCATACCTGTGTCTTTTTATAGGTGATTGATGCCCGGTGAAAGGGTGAAAGGGACCTATACCCCCGTCAGCTGCAGGAAAGGAACAAAGAGACAGGTAATTAATATTTATATTAATTACTGATAACAATCAGGCTAGATATAACATCTAAACCTGCAAAGATGTCATAGTCTCTACCTTATACATGAAGATATATGTGTTTTTAATAAGTATATCGTCTATAGACAGCTTCTTATATAACACAACTGTTTCTCACTGTCACGATGCCGGCTGGCAGGTAGTGGATCCTCTGTGCCAGAGAGGGATTGGCGTGGACCGTGCTAGTGGACCGGTTCTAAGCCACTACTGGTTTTCACCAGAGCCCGCCGCAAAGCGGGATGGTCTTGCTGCGGCGGTAGTGACCAGGTCGTATCCACTAGCAACGGCTCACCTCTCTGGCTTGCTGAAGATAGGCGCGGTACAAGGGAGTAGGCAGAAGCAAGGTCGGACGTAGCAGAAGGTCGGGGCAGGCAGCAAGGATCGTAGTCAGGGGCAACGGCAGAAGGTCTGGAAACACAGGCAAGGAACACACAAGGAACGCTTTCACTGGCACTAAGGCAACAAGATCCGGCAAGGGAGTGCAGGGGAAGTGAGGTGATATAGGGAAGTGCACAGGTGAACACACTAATTGGAACCACTGCGCCAATCAGCGGCGCAGTGGCCCTCTAAATCGCAGAGACCCGGCGCGCGCGCGCCCTAGGGAGCGGGGCCGCGCGCGCCGGGACAGAACAGACGGAGAGCGAGTCAGGTAGGGGAGCCGGGGTGCGCATCGCGAGCGGGCGCTACCCGCATCGCGAATCGCATCCCGGCTGGCAGCGGAATCGCAGCGCCCCGGGTCAGAGGACGTGACCGGAGCGCTGCAGCGGGGAGAGTGAAGCGAGCGCTCCGGGGAGGAGCGGGGACCCGGAGCGCTCGGCGTAACAGTACCCCCCCCCCTTGGGTCTCCCCCTCTTCTTAGAGCCTGAGAACCTGAGGAGCAGACTTTTGTCCAGGATGTTGTCCTCAGGTTCCCAGGATCTCTCTTCAGGACCACAACCCTCCCAGTCCACTAAAAAAAAATTTTTTCCTCTGACCTTTTTGGCAGCTAAAATTTCTTTGACCGAGAAGATGTCCGAGGAGCCGGAAACAGGAGTGGGAGGAACAGATTTGGGAGAAAAACGGTTGAGGATGAGTGGTTTGAGAAGAGAGACGTGAAAGGCATTAGGGATACGAAGAGAAGGAGGAAGAAGAAGTTTATAAGAGACAGGATTAATTTGACACAAAATTTTGAAAGGACCAAGGTAGCGTGGTCCCAACTTGTAGCTAGGGACACGGAAGCGGACATATTTAGCGGAGAGCCATACCTTGTCTCCAGGGGAAAAAACGGGAGGAGCTCTTCTTTTCTTATCCGCGAACTTCTTCATGCGTGATGAAGCCTGTAAGAGAGAATTTTGGGTCTCTCTCCATATGATGGAAAGGTCACGAGAAATTTCATCCACAGCGGGCAGACCAGAGGGCAAGGGAGTAGGGAGGGGGGGAAGAGGGTGACGGCCGTACACCACGAAAAATGGGGATTTGGAGGAAGACTCAGAGACCCTGAAGTTATACGAGAATTCGGCCCATGGGAGGAGATCTGCCCAGTCATCCTGGCGGGAGGAAACAAAATGTCGCAAATAATCACCCAAGATCTGGTTAATTCTTTCTACTTGTCCATTGGACTGGGGATGATATGCAGAAGAAAAATTTAATTTAATCTTGAGTTGTTTACAGAGAGCCCTCCAGAATTTAGACACGAATTGGACGCCTCTATCCGAGACAATCTGCGTAGGCAACCCGTGAAGACGAAAAATGTGTACAAAAAATTGTTTAGCCAACTGAGGCGCAGAAGGAAGACCAGGAAGAGGGATGAAATGTGCCATTTTGGAGAATCGATCAACGACCACCCAAATAACAGTGTTGCCACGGGAAGGGGGTAAATCAGTAATGAAATCCATACCAATCAGAGACCAAGGCTGTTCGGGGACAGGCAGAGGATGAAGAAAACCAGCGGGCTTCTGGCGAGGAGTCTTATCCCGGGCACAGATAGTGCAGGCTCGCACAAAGTCCACAACATCCGTCTCCAGAGTCGGCCACCAATAGAAGCGGGAGATGAGTTGCACAGATTTCTTGATACCCGCATGACCTGCGAGATGGGAGGAGTGACCCCATTTGAGGATTCCGAGGCGTTGGCGAGGAGAAACAAAGGTCTTTCCTGGAGGAGTCTGCCTGATGGAGGCAGGAGAAGTGGAGATCAGGCAGTCAGGTGGAATGATGTGTTGCGGAGAGAGTTCAACTTCTGAGGCATCCGAGGAACGAGAGAGAGCATCGGCCCTAATGTTCTTATCGGCAGGACGAAAGTGAATCTCAAAATTAAATCGGGCAAAGAACAGAGACCACCGGGCCTGGCGAGGATTCAGCCGTTGGGCAGACTGGAGGTAGGAGAGGTTCTTGTGGTCGGTGTAGATAATAACAGGAGAACTTGATCCCTCCAGCAGATGCCTCCATTCCTCAAGTGCTAATTTAATGGCTAGAAGCTCTCGATCCCCGATGGAGTAGTTCCTCTCCGCTGGAGAGAAGGTCCTAGAGAAAAAACCACAAGTGACAGCATGCCAGGAAGAATTTTTTTGTAGAAGAACAGCTCCAGCTCCCACTGAGGAGGCATCAACCTCCAATAGGAAGGGTTTGGAAGGGTCAGGTCTGGAGAGGACGGGAGCCGAAGAAAAGGCAGACTTGAGTCGTTTAAAGGCGTCTTCTGCTTGAGGAGGCCAGGACTTGGGATCAGCATTTTTTTTGGTTAAAGCCACGATAGGAGCCACAATGGTAGAAAAATGTGGAATAAATTGCCTGTAATAATTGGCGAACCCCAAAAAGCGTTGGATAGCACGGAGTCCGGAGGGGCGTGGCCAATCTAAGACGGCAGAGAGTTTGTCTGGATCCATCTGTAGTCCCTGGCCAGAGACCAAATATCCTAGAAAAGGAAGAGATTGGCATTCAAACAGACATTTCTCAATTTTGGCATAGAGTTGGTTGTCACGAAGTCTCTGAAGAACCATACGGACATGCTGGCGGTGTTCTTCTAGATTGGCAGAAAAAATTAGGATATCGTCCAGATATACAACAACACAGGAGTATAACAGATCACGAAAAATTTCATTGACAAAGTCTTGGAAGACGGCAGGGGCGTTGCACAGGCCAAAGGGCATGACCAGATACTCAAAGTGTCCATCTCTGGTGTTAAATGCCGTTTTCCACTCGTCCCCCTCTCTGATGCGGATGAGGTTATAGGCGCCTCTTAAGTCCAATTTAGTAAAGATGTGGGCACCTTGGAGGCGATCAAAGAGTTCAGAGATGAGGGGTAAAGGGTAGCGGTTCTTAACCGTGATTTTATTAAGACCGCGGTAGTCAATGCAAGGACGTAGGGTGCCATCTTTTTTGGACACAAAGAAAAATCCGGCTCCGGCAGGAGAGGAGGATTTACGGATAAAGCCCTTTTTTAGATTCTCCTGGACGTATTCGGACATGGCAAGAGTCTCTGGGGCAGAGAGAGGATAAATTCTGCCCCGGGGTGGAGTAGTACCCGGGAGGAGGTCGATAGGGCAATCATAAGGCCTGTGAGGAGGTAGAGTCTCAGCTTGTTTTTTGCAGAAAACATCCGCGAAGTCCATATAGGCCTTAGGGAGACCGGTTACTGGAGGAACCACAGAGTTACGGCAAGGGTTACTGGGAACCGGTTTTAGACAGTTCTTGGAACAAGAGGACCCCCAACTCTTGATCTCCCCAGTGGACCAATCCAGGGTTGGGGAATGAAGTTGAAGCCAGGGAAGTCCAAGGAGAATTTCCGAGGTGCAATTGGGGAGGACCAAAAGTTCAATCCTCTCATGATGAGATCCGATGCTCATAAGAAGGGGCTCCGTGCGGAAACGTATGGTACAGTCCAATCTTTCATTATTTACACAATTGATGTAGAGGGGTCTGGCGAGACTGGTCACCGGGATGTTGAACCTGTTGACGAGAGAGGCCAAAATAAAATTTCCTGCAGATCCAGAGTCCAAGAAGGCCACAGCAGGGAAGGAGAAGGCAGAGGCAGACATCCGCACAGGCACTGTAAGACGTGGAGAAGCAGAGTAGACATCAAGGACTGTCTCACCTTTGTGCGGAGTCAGCGTACGTCTTTCCAGGCGGGGAGGACGGATAGGACAATCCCTCAGGAAGTGTTCGGTACTAGCACAGTACAGGCAGAGGTTCTCCATACGGCGTCGTGTCCTCTCTTGAGGTGTCAGGCGAGACCGGTCGACCTGCATAGCCTCCACGGCGGAAGGCACAGGAACAGATTGCAGGGGACCAGAGGAGAGAGGAGCCGAGGAGGAGAAACGCCTCGTGCGAACAGAGTCCATATCTTGGCGGAGTTCCTGACGCCTTTCGGAAAAACGCATGTCAATGCGAGTGGCTAGGTGAATAAGTTCATGTAGATTAGCAGGAATTTCTCGTGCGGCCAGAACATCTTTAATGTTGCTGGATAGGCCTTTTTTGAAGGTCGCGCAGAGGGCCTCATTATTCCAGGACAATTCTGAAGCAAGAGTACGGAATTGTACGGCATACTCGCCAACGGAAGAATTACCCTGGACCAGGTTCAACAGGGCAGTCTCAGCAGAAGAGGCTCGGGCAGGTTCCTCAAAGACACTTCGGATTTCCGAGAAGAAGGAGTGTACAGAGGCAGTGACGGGGTCATTGCGGTCCCAGAGCGGTGTGGCCCATGACAGGGCTTTTCCGGACAGAAGGCTGACTACGAAAGCCACCTTAGACCTTTCAGTGGGAAACAGGTCCGACATCATCTCCAGATGCAGGGAACATTGGGAAAGAAAGCCACGGCAAAACTTAGAGTCCCCATCAAATTTATCCGGCAAGGATAGGCGTAGCCCAGGAGCGGCCACTCGCTGCGGAGGAGGTGCAGGAGCTGGCGGCGGAGATGACTGCTGAAGCTGTGGTAGTAACTGTTGTAGCATAACGGTCAGTTGAGACAGCTGTTGGCCTTGTTGCGCTATCTGTTGTGACTGCTGGGCGACCACCGTGGTGAGGTCAGCGACAACTGGCAGAGGAACTTCAGCGGGATCCATGGCCGGATCTACTGTCACGATGCCGGCTGGCAGGTAGTGGATCCTCTGTGCCAGAGAGGGATTGGCGTGGACCGTGCTAGTGGACCGGTTCTAAGCCACTACTGGTTTTCACCAGAGCCCGCCGCAAAGCGGGATGGTCTTGCTGCGGCGGTAGTGACCAGGTCGTATCCACTAGCAACGGCTCACCTCTCTGGCTTGCTGAAGATAGGCGCGGTACAAGGGAGTAGGCAGAAGCAAGGTCGGACGTAGCAGAAGGTCGGGGCAGGCAGCAAGGATCGTAGTCAGGGGCAACGGCAGAAGGTCTGGAAACACAGGCAAGGAACACACAAGGAACGCTTTCACTGGCACTAAGGCAACAAGATCCGGCAAGGGAGTGCAGGGGAAGTGAGGTGATATAGGGAAGTGCACAGGTGAACACACTAATTGGAACCACTGCGCCAATCAGCGGCGCAGTGGCCCTTTAAATCGCAGAGACCCGGCGCGCGCGCGCCCTAGGGAGCGGGGCCGCGCGCGCCGGGACAGAACAGACGGAGAGCGAGTCAGGTAGGGGAGCCGGGGTGCGCATCGCGAGCGGGCGCTACCCGCATCGCGAATCGCATCCCGGCTGGCAGCGGAATCGCAGCGCCCCGGGTCAGAGGACGTGACCGGAGCGCTGCAGCGGGGAGAGTGAAGCGAGCGCTCCGGGGAGGAGCGGGGACCCGGAGCGCTCGGCGTAACACTCAGGTACAGAGATTGGGAACATTTATGATTTCTAATATCTGTTTTTTATTTGTAGTAATCCCTTTTTCAATAGACTCACCGCAGATTTAAGACATAACTGTACTGTAAAGAAAAATCTATAAGTTAATGTAATAAATCACATACTATAACTGATTATTGCCATTTAAAACTATGAAAAATACATTATGTTGATTATAAAACAGAAATACAGAATGGAAACAACCGTCTGTGGCTCAAGCTCGACTGCCCCTTTCTTTGAGTGGCCCCTCAATGTTGTGGAAACGGGTGGAGGACATTGTCTCCATTAGAATGGGTCCCCCTACGATGCTTCGGCTGTTGATCTGAAGTGCATTCTGTGCTTTGGAACCTCGGGGGCAAACTGTATTTCTGTTATTAATTTTTAGTTTAGCAATTCCCACCCCAACATGGTTAACCTCTATCCTAAATTTCTGCACAAAATTGATAACAGACATTCCAAGAAATATTTTGCCAAATAAAAATATATAAAATATTGATGAAATTGATGAATAATAATAACAACAAAAATAACAGTTTTTGATTAAAAAACAAAAAAACTAAAATAATTTATAAAATATTTTGCTCCTGCCCCCTTCCCCCAAAAATAAAAAAACATATATTACCCTTAAAATTTATGAATAAAGAAACAAAAAATAACACATACCCCAAACATTACAAACACAAAACTCCCAAAAACCTAACAATAGTCTCTGTCAACATCATCCTGGGAGGGATAATACACTGCACTGCAATAGAAATAAAAATCCCTATCATCTATATCTCAATGGGTTCCATCTTTTCTTTTGTTCTTTTTTCTAATGCGGTTTTATAATCCCTGAGACAAGTAGTTCTGGCCCTTGAGTGTTAGATATATTAGCGTCTGTAGCATGTATAAGGGACATGTTATCATACCTGTGTCTTTTTATAGGTGATTGATGCCCGGTGAGAGGGTGAAAGGGACCTATACTCCCGTCAGCTGCAGGAAAGGAAGAAAGAGACAGGTAATTAATATTTATATTAATTACTGATAACAATCAGGCTAGATACAACATCTAAACCTGCAAAGATGTCATAGTCTCTACCTTATACATGAAGATATATGTGTTTTTAATAAGTATATCGTCTATAGACAGCTTCTTATATAACACAATCATGTCTCAGGTACAGAGATTAGGAACATTTATGATTTCTAATATCTGTTTTTTATTTGTAGTAATCCCTTTTTCAATAGACTGACCGCAGATTTAAGACATAACTGTACTGTAAAGAAAAATCTATAAGTTAATGTAATAAATCACATACTATAACTCATTATTGCCATTTAAAACTATGAAAAATACATTATGTTGATTATAAAACAGAAATACAGAATGGAGACAACCGTCTGTGGCTCAAGCTCGACTGCCCATTTCTTTGAGTGGCCCCTCAATGTTCTGGAAACGGATGGAGGACATTGTCTCCATTAGAATGGGTCCCCCTAAGATGCTTCGGCTGTTGATATGAAGTGCATTCTGTGCTTTGGAATCTCGGGGGCAAACTGTATTTCTGTTATTAAATTTTAGTTTAGCAATTCCCACCGCAACATGGTTAACCTCTATCCTAAATTTCTGCACAAAATTGATAAAAGACATTCCAAGAAATATTTTGCCAAATAAAAATATATAAAATATTGATGAAGTTGATGAATAATAATAACAACAAAAAAAACAATTTTTGATTAAAAAACAAATAAACAATAATAATTTATTAAATATTTTGCTCCTGCCCCCTTCCCCAAAAATAAAAAAACATATTACCCTTAAAATTTATAAAAAAAGAAACAAAAAATAACACATACCCCAAACATTGCAAACACAAAACCCCCAAAAACCTAACAATAGTGTCTGTCAACATCATCCTGGGAAGGATAATACACTGCACTACAATAGAAATAAAAATCCCTATCATCTATATCTCAATGGGTTCCATCTTTTCTTTTGTTCTTTTTTCTAATGCGGTTTTATAATCCCTGAGACAAGTAGTTCTGGCCCTAGAGTGTTAGATATATTAGCGTCTGTAGCATGTATAAGGGACATGTTATCATACCTGTGTCTTTTTATAGGTGATTGATGCCCGGTGAGAGGGTGAAAGGGACCTATACCCCCGTCAGCTGCAGGAAAGGAACAAAGAGACAGGTAATTAATATTTATATTAATTACTGATAACAATCAGGCTAGATTCAACATCTAAACCTGCAAAGATGTCATAGTCTCTACCTTATACATGAAGATATATGTGTTTTTAATAAGTATGTCATCTATAGACAGCTTCTTATATAACACAACCATGTCTCAGGTACAGAGATTAGGAACATTTATGATTTCTAATATCTGTTTTTTATTTGTAGTAATCCCTTTTTCAATAGACCGACCGCAGATTTAAGACATAAGTGTACTGTAAAGAAAAATCGATAAGTTAATGTAATAAATCACATACTATAACTGATTATTGCCATTTAAAACTATGAAAAATACATTATGTTGATTATAAAACAGAAATACAGAATGGAGACAACCGTCTGTGGTTCAAGCTCGACTGCCCATTTCTTTGAGTGGCCCCTCAATGTTCTGGAAACGGGTGGAGGACATTGTCTCCATTAGAATGGGTCCCCCTAAGATGCTTCGGCTGTTGATCTGAAGTGCATTCTGTGCTTTGGAATCTCGGGGGCAAACTGTATTTCTGTTATTAGTTTTTAGTTTAGCAATTCCCACCGCAACATGGTTAACCTCTATCCTAAATTTCTGCACAAAATTGATAAAAGACATTCCAAGAAATATTTTGCCAAATAAAAATATATAAAATATTGATGAAGTTGATGAATAATAATAACAACAAAAATAACAGTTTTTGATTAAAAAACAAATAAACAATAATAATTTATCAAATATTTTGCTCCTGCCCCCTTCCCCAAAAATAAAAAAAACATATATTACCCTTAAAATTTATAAATAAAGAAACAAAAAATAACACATACCCCAAACATTGCAAACACAAAACCCCCAAAAACCTAACAATAGTGTCTGTCAACATCATCCTGGGAGGGATAATACACTGCACTACAATAGAAATAAAAATCCCTATCATCTATATCTCAATGGGTTCCATCTTTTCTTTTGTTCTTTTTTCTAATGCGGTTTTATAATCCCTGAGACAAGTAGTTCTGGCCCTAGAGTGTTATATATATTTTAGCGTCTGTAGCATGTATAAGGGACATGTTATCATACCTGTGTCTTTTTATAGGTGATTAATGCCCGGTGAGAGGGTGAAAGGGACCTATACCCCCGTCAGCTGCAGGAAAGGAACAAAGAGACAGGTATTTAATATTTATATTAATTACTGATAACAATCAGGCTAGATATAACATCTAGACCTGCAGAGATGTCATAGTCTCTACCTTATACATGAAGATATATGTGTTTTTAATAAGTATATCGTCTATAGACAGCTTCTTATATAACACAACTGTTTCTCAGGTACAGAGATTGGGAACATTTATGATTTCTAATATCTGTTTTTTATTTGTAGTAATCCCTTTTTCAATAGACTGACTGCAGATTTAAGACATAACTGTACTGTAAAGAAAAATCTATAAGTTAATGTAATAAATCACATACTATAACTGATTATTGCCATTTAAAACTATGAAAAATACATTATGTTGATTATAAAACAGAAATACAGAATGGAAACAACCGTCTGTGGCTCAAGCTCGACTGCCCCTTTCTTTGAGTGGCCCCTCAATGTTGTGGAAACGGGTGGAGGACATTGTCTCCATTAGAATGGGTCCCCCTACGATGCTTCGGCTGTTGATCTGAAGTGCATTCTGTGCTTTGGAACCTCGGGGGAAAACTGTATTTCTGTTATTAATTTTTAGTTTAGCAATTCCCACCGCAACATGGTTAACCTCTATCCTAAATTTCTGCACAAAATTGATAACAGACATTCCAAGAAATATTTTGCCAAATAAAAATATATAAAATATTGATGAAATTGATGAATAATAATAACAGCAAAAATAACAGATTTTGATTAAAAAACAAAAAAACTAAAATAATTTATAAAATATTTTGCTCCTGCCCCCTTCCCCCAAAAATAAAAAAACATATATTACCCTTAAAATTTATGAATAAAGAAACAAAAAATAACACATACCCCAAACATTGCAAACACAAAACCCCCAAAAACCTAACAATAGTCTCTGTCAACATCATCCTGGGAGGGATAATACACTGCACTACAATAGAAATAAAAATCCCTATCATCTATATCTCAATGGGTTCCATCTTTTCTTTTGTTCTTTTTTCTAATGCGGTTTTATAATCCCTGAGACAAGTAGTTCTGGCCCTAGAGTGTTAGATATATTAGCGTCTGTAGCATGTATAAGGGACATGTTATCATACCTGTGTCTTTTTATAGGTGATTGATGCCCGGTGAGAGGGTGAAAGGGACCTATAACACCGTCAGCTGCAGGAAAGGAACAAAGAGACAGGTAATTAATATTTATATTAATTACTGATAACAATCAGGCTAGATACAACATCTAAACCTGCAAAGATGTCATAGTTTCTAACAATAAATAACACATACCCCAAACATTGCAAACACAAAACCCCCAAAAACCTAACAATAGTATTTGTCAACACAGGGGCGGACACAGACAGCAGAGGGCCCCTGTGCAAAGAATGTGCCTGCCCCCCCCCCACCACCACCAGCACTGTGCCCCCTCATGTACCTAGACCCCACCGGAGTGCCTCCACTTACCCCGCCCGTGTAGTGTCGCCACTTGCCTTGTCCACCACAGGTGGATGGAACGGCTCCTGAGGTGGGCTCCGGGTGGCCCCTGTCCCTCTCAGTGTGCTGACCAGGCCCCATGAGTACTACCCTGAGTCAGCCTGACCCTTATCTAGCTGGGAGTTAGAGGGCAGTGCTCCCTTTACACTCGCACCCCTTGACTTAGCACGACACCCCTTGGCACCCCCTGGTTCCTTGGCTCCTTAGTAATAGAAGTGACTTACAGGCAGGGCCAGACTGGGACCAAAAATAGGCCCAGGCATTTTAAAATAAACAGCCCATTTTTATAGTGGGGGTCTGACTCATGGGACCCCCACCAATCACCTTGGTTCAAGTGGCTGCCCAGATGTTGGAAAGCTGTAACTCCCATCATGTCTGAAGTGACTACAGCTGATGGAACAGTCAGGAGACTACACAATGATATCAGTGACTACAGCTCTGATGGGACAGTTAGGAAAATACACAATGATATCACTGACCTGAGTGACGTCTTTTCTGTTGTCTTTATTTTTCTTCTTCATCTGGTCCAGACACCAGGATTTCTTCCATCTTCTCTGCAGAGTCTGACACCTGGACATCATTGGTTCCTTAATTTGTCAGTAGATCCTCATCCTCTGTATGATGACAATAATCATTATAACCTTGCCAAATACTGTACCCCCTGAATATAATACTGCCAACCACTGTACCCCCTGAATAATGCCAACCACTGTACCCCTGAATATAATACTGCTAACCACTGTACCCCTGAATATAATACTGCCAAATACTGTACCCCTGAATATAATACTGCCAACCACTGTACTCCATTAATATAATACTGCCAACCACTGTACTCCATTAATATAATACTGCCAACCACTGTACTCCATGAATATAATACTGCCAAACACTGTACCAACCACTGAATCATCCCATACACCCCACGCACTCCATCCTCAGTTTCCTCATCACCCCATATACCCCACACACCACATCCTCAGTCTCCTCATCACCCCATACACCCCACGCACCCCATCCTCAGTCTCCTCATCACCCCATGCACTCCATCCTCAGTCTCCTCATCACCCCACGCACCCCATCCTCAGTCTCATCATCACCACATGCACTCCATCCTCAGTTTCCTCATCACCCCATACACCCCATGCATTCCATCCTCAGTCTCCTCATCACCCCATGCACTCCATCCTCAGTCTCCTCATCACCCCATGCACTCCATCCTCAGTCTCCTCATCACCCCATGCACTCCATCCTCAGTCTCCTCATCACCCCATACACCCCATGCACTCCATCCTCAGTCTCCTCATCACCCCATGCACTCCATCCTCAGTCTCCTCATCACCCCCATACACCCCACGCACTCCATCCTCAGTCTCCTCATCACCCCATATACCTTAAGCACCTCATCATTATTACACAGCTGACACACCCACATCAGGGCTGCCGTCAGAAATTTTGGGGCCCCTTGCACAGGTCAAGGCCCCCTTCAACCCCTCCCCGCCCCCAAGTAATTTTTAGATTGCATATACTTACCAATGCTGTGCCATAGCACAGAATTGATCAGTGTTATTGGCGCTACCTTACTACAGGCTGTTGAAGCTTTCTGCACTAAAAGATGCACAGATCAGACGAGCCAGAGGCAGATAGGTACCCTCCGCTGAGTTGATCGGGACACCACAATTTTGCTGTGGTCCTGATCAGCTCCTCTGGGCTATCTGGCAACCTATTTTCATACTTTTAGATGCTGCAATGAACTTTGATTGTGGCATCTAAAGTGGTTAATGCTGGGCATCACCCTGATTGGTGAACTCTGGCATTAGCCACATGTCCCAGCTCTAACCAACCGGTTATGAAGCATAGAACTGGAGGGGGGCAGGACGTACATTTACACCCTGCAACCTTAAAGAAATACACATATACAGCCTCATATGCGTACACAGCCTCTATATACTCATACATAGCGCCAATACACACATATAGTCATGGCCGTAAATGTTGGCACCCCTGAAATTTTTCTATAAAATTCTCACAGAAAAGGATTGCAGTAACACATGTTTTGCTATACACATGTTTATTCCCTTTGTGTGTATTGGAACTAACCCCCAAAAAAGGGAGGAAAAAAGCAAATTGGACATAATGTCACACTTTAATGTCACAAATTATTGGAACCCTTTCAAAATTGTGGATAAATAAGATTGTTTCAAGCATGTGATGTTCCTTTAAACTCACCTGGGGCAAGTAACAGGTGTGGGCAATATCAAAATCACACCTGAAAGCAGATAAAAAGGAGAGAAGTTCACTTAGTCTTGGCATTGTGTGTCTGTGTGTGCCACACTAAGCATGGACAACAGAAAGAGGAGAAGAGAACTGTCTGAGGACTTGAGAACCAAAATCGTGGAAAAATATCAACAATCTCAAGGTTACAAGTCCATCTCCAGAGATCTAGATTTTCCTTTGTCCACAGTGCGCAACATTATCAAGAAGTTTACAACCCATGGCACTGTAGATAATCTCCCTGGGCATGGATGGAAGAGAAAAATGTATTAAAGGTGTAAACGCAGGATAGTCCGGATGGTGGATAAGCAGCCCCAAACAAGTTCCAAAGATATTCAAGCTGTCCTGCAGGCTCAGGGAGCATCAGAGTCAGCGCGAACTATCAGTCGACATTTAAATGAAATTAAACGCTATGGAGGGGACCCAGGAGGACCCCACTGCTGACACTGAGACATAAAAAAGCAAGACTACATTTTGCCAAAATGAACTTGATTAACCAAAATCCTTCTGGGAAAACGTCTTGTGGACAGATGAGACCAAGATAGAGCTTTTTGGTAAAGCACATCATTCTACTGTTTACCGAAAATGGAATGAGGCCTACAAAGAAAAGAGCACAGTACCTACAGTGACATATGGTGGAGGTCAATGATGTTTTGGGGTTGTTTTGCTGCCTCTGGCACTGGGGGCCTTGAATGTGTACAAGACATCATGAAATCTGAGGATTACCAACGGATTTTGGGTCGCACTGTACAGCCCAGTGTCAGAAAGCTGGGTTTGCGTCCGAGATCTTGGGTCTTCCAGCAGGACAATGACCCCAAACATACGTCAAAAAGCCCCCAGAAATTGAAGGCAACAAAGCGCTGGAGAGTTCTGAAGAGTCCAGATCTAAATATCATTGAACACCTGTGGAGAGATCCTTAAATTACTGTTGGGAAAAGGCACCTCTTCCAATAAGAGACCTGGAGCAGTTTGCAAAGGAAGAGTGGTCCAACACTCCGGCTGTGAGGTGTAAGAAGCTTATTGATGGTTATAGGAAGACACTGATTTCAGTTATTTTTTCCAAAGGGTGTGCGACCAAATATTAAGTTAAGGGTGCCAATAATTTTGTCCAGACCATTTTTGGATTTTGGTGTGACAATATGTTCAATTTGCTTTTTTTCCTCCCTTTTTTGGTTTAGTTCTAATACACACAAAGGGAATAAACATGTGTATAGCAAAACATGTGTTACTGCAATCCTTTTCTGTGAGAAATACTTAAATTTCAGGGGTGCCAACATTTACCATTATGACTGTATATGGCACTGAATACATAATCTGAGACTTTAAAACCTCACTTTTAATACTTCTTCTAAAAACCATATATCAAAAAAGAAAGTGAATAGAACTGTATTTATACATATCTGCATCTATTTCCGGCCACCATCTTAGTAGCCATATTAATACTTGCCGCCTGTTCACACCGACCATATATGCACACTTGCCTGAGTGAACTTCCAATTTTCAACATCAATGTGTTAGTCTTATATACAATCATGTGTTCCATGTCCATCGCAGGAATCCTTGTCAGTTATTTTATGTATTTGCATGTATTCAGAATTAGTAGTGTTAGTTTTGTAGTCACACTCATTATTAGTATATTATTGAGAGTTTTAGCACACTCCAAAACATCAATGCATAAATCCTCTCTCTGGCAGACTACATTCTCAGTCTCTTACTGCATGCTATCAAATGAATGGCATTTAACCCATACAGTGCATACAACATAACTGTTCTGATGGCGGCCATAACACATACACACACACTACCCCTATATACACACACACATGGCCATCATACACAGCTTCTATATGCACATACACTGCCTCTATATAAACACATGCATCATAAATATATACACTGCCTCTATATACACACACAGCCATCATACACACATACACAGCTGCTATATGCACACACTGCCCCTTTATACACACATGGCCATCATACACATACACAGCTTCTATATGCATATACACTGCCACTATATAGACACACACTGCCATCATACTCACATATCAGCCACTATACTCAAACACTGCCACTATATAGACACACACGGCCATCATACACACATATACAGCCACTATATACACATACACTGCCACTATATATACACACACTGCCATCATACACACATATACAGCCACTATACACATACACTGCCACTATATAGACACACACTGCCATCATACACACATATACAGCCACTATATACACATACACTGCCACTATATAGACACACACTGCCCCTTTATACATACATGGCCATCATACACAAACACAGCTTCTATATGCATATACACTGCCACTATATAGACACACACTGCCATCCTACACACATGGCCATAAATAAATACACTGCCTCTATATACACACACTGCCCCTGTATACACACATGGCCATCATACACATACACAGCTTCTATATACACATACACAGCTTCTATATAAACATACACAGCTTCTATATACACATATACAGCTTCTATATACACACACTGCCCAATTATACACACACATGGCCATCATACACATACACAGATTCTATATACACATAGACAGCTTCTATATACACATACACAGCTTCTATATAAACATACACAGCTTCTATATACACATAGACAGCCATCATACACACACACTTTGTCCCCATACACACACACACACACACACACACACAGCCATCATACACTGCCCCCATACAAGTAAGTACCTGTGTGCAGTGTAGTCTGCTGCTCCGCTCCTCTATTGCAGGCAGTGGGCAGGAAGAGGAGGGACACGTGATCTGACGTCACTGGCCAGCTGCTACTACAGGCCCTGCTGGTAACTGAGAGCCGCGCACAGGCATGTCTCATACCAACTGCAGCCCCTGACATTATAAAGTGACAGAGTGCTCCCCTCCGGACGGCGCTCCCTCTCGCTCCAGCCTCGCTGGCCAGTCTGGGCAACAGACAGGGCAGGGCTGGAACATAAGAAAAAAGAATATGATGTAGTCAGTCAGTGTACAGTAAGGCTCCCCCCCCCCCCCCAGCCGTCAGTGAGTGACAGTCACTCACTGACTCGCAAGAAAGAGTGTTGGGGCCAGTCGGGCCTCCCTGAGGGTCCGGGACCCTTACTGGGGTACCGGTTGTACCCCCTGATGACGGCCCCTGGCCTGTCCGTCTCGCCCGGACGGTTTAAAGGTAAATTACTGCTGTCAGCGGCAGGTCCGGGACCTGTTGCTGCAGCATTTAGTATGAAGTACTGGCAGGGGGCCCTGCAGGGGCCCAGACTGTGACCTGGGCCACTAGGTGGGCCCCCTAACACGCTGGGCCCCTGTGCAGCCGAACCGGCTGAACAAGTGATATGTCCGACCCTGTGTCAACATCATCCTGGGAGGGATAATACACTGCACTACAATAGAAATAAAAATCCCTATCATCTATATATCAATGGGTTCCATCTTTTCTTTTGTTCTTTTTTCTAATGCGGTTTTATAATCCCTGAGACAAGTAGTTCTGGCCCTAGAGTGTTATATATTAGCGTCTGTAGCATGTATAAGGGACATGTTATCATACCTGTGTCTTTTTATAGGTGATTAATGCCCGGTGAGAGGGTGAAAGGGACCTATACCCCCGTCAGCTGCAGGAAAGGAACAAAGAGGCAGGTAATTAATATTTATATTGATTACTGATAACAATCAGGCTAGATATAACATCTAGACCTGCAGAGATGTCATAGTCTCTACCTTATACATGAAGATATTTGTGTTTTTAATAAGTATATCGTCTATAGACAGCTTCTTATATAACACAACTGTGTCTCAGGTACAGAGATTAGGAACATTTATGTTTTCTAATATCTGTTTTTTATTTGTAGTAATCCCTTTTTCAATAGACAGACCGCAGATTTAAGACATTACTGTACTGTAAAGAAAAATCTATAAGTTAATGTAATAAATCACATACTATAACTGATTATTGCCATTTAAAACTATGAAAAATACATTATGTTGATTATAAAACAGAAATACAGAATGGAAACAACCGTCTGTGGCTCAAGCTCGACTGCCCCTTTCTTTGAGTGGCCCCTCAATGTTGTGGAAACGGGTGGAGGACATTGTCTCCATTAGAATGGGTCCCCCTACGATGCTTCGGCTGTTGATCTGAAGTGCATTCTGTGCTTTGGAACCTCGGGGGCAAACTGTATTTCTGTTATTAATTTTTAGTTTAGCAATTCCCGACGCAACATGGTTAACCTCTATCCTAAATTTCTGCACAAAATTGATAACAGACATTCCAAGAAATATTTTGCCAAATAAAAATATATAAAATATTGATGAAATTGATGAATAATAATAATAACAACAAAAATAACAGTTTTTGATTAAAAAACAAAAAAACTAAAGTAATTTATAAAATATTTTGCTCCTGCCCCCTTCCCCCAAAAATAAAAAAACATATATTACCCTTAAAATTTATGAATAAAGAAACAAAAAATAACACATACCCCAAACATTGCAAACACAAAACCCCCAAAAACCTAACAATAGTCTCTGTCAACATCATCCTGGGAGGGATAATACACTGCACTGCAATAGAAATAAAAATCCCTATCATCTATATCTCAATGGGTTCCATCTTTTCTTTTGTTCTTTTTCCTAATGCGGTTTTATAATCCCTGAGACAAGTAGTTCTGGCCCTAGAGTGTTATATATATTAGCGTCTGTAGCATGTATAAGGGACATGTTATCATACCTGTGTCTTTTTATAGGTGATTAATGCCCGGTGAGAGGGTGAAAGGGACCTATACCCCCGTCAGCTGCAGGAAAGGAACAAAGAGACAGGTAATTAATATTTATATTAATTACTGATAACAATCAGGCTAGATACAACATCTAAATCTGCAAAGATGTCATAGTCTCTACCTTATACATGAAGATATATGTGTTTTTAATAAGTATATCGTCTATAGACAGCTTCTTATATAACACAACTGTTTCTCAGGTACAGAGATTAGGAACATTTATGTTTTCTAATATCTGTTTTTTATTTGTAGTAATCCCTTTTTCAATAGACAGACCGCAGATTTAAGACATAACTGTACTGTAAAGAAAAATCTATAAGTTAATGTAATAAATCACATACTATAACTGATTATTGCCATTTAAAACTATGAAAAATACATTATGTTGATTATAAAACAGAAATATAGAATGGAAACAACCGTCTGTGGCTCAAGCTCGACTGCCCCTTTCTTTGAGTGGCCCCTCAATGTTGTGGAAACGGGTGGAGGACATTGTCTCCATTAGAATGGGTCCCCCTACGATGCTTCGGCTGTTGATCTGAAGTGCATTCTGTGCTTTGGAACCTCGGGGGCAAACTGTATTTCTGTTATTAATTTTTAGTTTAGCAATTCCCAACGCAACATGGTTAACCTCTATCCGAAATTTCTGCACAAAATTGATAACAGACATTCCAAGAAATATTTTGCCAAATAAAAATATATAAAATATTGATGAAATTGATGAATAATAATAATAACAACAAAAATAACAGTTTTTGATTGAAAAACAAAAAAAATAAAATAATTTATAAAATATTTTGCTCCTGCCCCCCTCCCCCAAAAATAAAAAAACATATATTACCCTTAAAATTTATGAATAAAGAAACAAAAAATAACACATACCCCAAACATTGCAAACACAAAACCCCCAAAAACCTAACAATAGTCTCTGTCAACATCATCCTGGGAGGGATAATACACTGCACTGCAATAGAAATAAAAATCCCTATCATCTATATCTCAATGGGTTCCATCTTTTCTTTTGTTCTTTTTTCTAATGCGGTTTTATAATCCCTGAGACAAGTAGTTCTGGCCCTAGAGTGTTATATATATTAGCGTCTGTAGCATGTATAAGGGACATGTTATCATACCTGTGTCTTTTTATAGGTGATTGATGCCCGGTGAGAGGGTGAAAGGGACCTATACCCCCGTCAGCTGCAGGAAAGGAACAAAGAGACAGGTAATTAATATTTATATTAATTACTGATAACAATCAGGCTAGATACAACATCTAAACCTGCAAAGATGTCATAGTCTCTAACAAAAAATAACACATACCCCAAACATTGCAAACACAAAACCCCCAAAAACCTAACAATAGTATTTGTCAACACAGGGCGGACACAGACAGCAGAGGGCCCCTGTGCAAAGAATGTGCCTGCCCCCCCCCCCCCACCACCAGCACTGTGCCCCCTCATGTACCTAGACCCCACCGGAGTGCCTCCACTTACCCCGCCCGTGTAGTGTCGCCACTTGCCTTGTCCACCACAGGTGGATGGAACGGCTCCTGAGGTGGGCTCCGGGTGGCCCCTGTCCCTCTCAGTGTGTGGACCAGGCCCCATGAGTACTATCCTGAGTCAGCCTGACCCTTATCTAGCTGGGAGGCAGAGGGCAGTGCTCCCCTTTACACTCGCACCCCTTGACTTAGCACGACACCCCTTGGCACCCCCTGGTTCCTTGGCTCCTTAGTAATAGAAGTGACTTACAGGCAGGGCCAGACTGGGACCAAAAATAGGCCCAGGCATTTTAAAATAAACAGCCCATTTTTATAGTGGGGGTCTGACTCATGGGACCCCCACCAATCACCTTGGTTCAAGTGGCTGCCCAGATGTTGGAAAGCTGCAACTCCCATCATGTCTGAAGTGACTACAGCTGATGGAACAGTCAGGAGACTACACAATGATATCAGTGACTACAGCTCTGATGGGACAGTTAGGAAAATACACAATGATATCACTGACCTGAGTGACGTCTTTTCTGTTGTCTTTATTTTTCTTCTTCATCTGGTCCAGACACCAGGATTTCTTCCATCTTCTCTGCAGAGTCTGACACCTGGACATCATTGGTTCCTTAATTTGTCAGTAGATCCTCATCCTCTGTATGATGACAATAATCATTATAACCTTGCCAAATACTGTACCCCCTGAATATAATACTGCCAACCACTGTACCCCCTGAATAATGCCAACCACTGTACCCCTGAATATAATACTGCTAACCACTGTACCCCTGAATATAATACTGCCAAATACTGTACCCCTGAATATAATACTGCCAACCACTGTACTCCATTAATATAATACTGCCAACCACTGTACTCCATTAATATAATACTGCCAACCACTGTACTCCATGAATATAATACTGCCAAATACTGTACCAACCACTGAATCATCCCATACACCCCACGCACTCCATCCTCAGTCTCCTCATCACCCCATATACCCCACACACCCCATCCTCAGTCTCCTCATCACCCCATACACCCCACGCACCCCATCCTCAGTCTCCTCATCACCCCATGCACTCCATCCTCAGTCTCCTCATCACCCCACGCACCCCATCCTCAGTCTCATCATCACCACATGCACTCCATCCTCAGTCTCCTCATCACCCCATACACCCCATGCACTCCATCCTCAGTCTCCTCATCACCCCATGCACTCCATCCTCAGTCTCCTCATCACCCCATGCACTCCATCCTCAGTCTCCTCATCATCCCATACACCCCATGCACTCCATCCTCAGTCTCCTCATCACCCCATGCACTCCATCCTCAGTCTCCTCATCACCCCCATACACCCCACACACTCCATCCTCAGTCTCCTCATCACCCCATATACCTTAAGCACCTCATCATTATTACACAGCTGACACACCCACATCAGGGCTGCCGTCAGAAATGTTGGGGCCCCTTACACAGGTCAAGGCCTCCTTCAACCCCTCCCCGCCCCCAAGTAATTTTTAGATTGCATATACTTATCAATGCTGTGCCATAGCACAGAATTGATCAGTGTTATTGGCGCTACCTTACTACAGGCTGTTGAAGCTTTCTGCACTAAAAGATGCACAGATCAGACGAGCCGGAGGCAGATAGGTACCCTCCGCTGAGTTGATCGGGACACCACAATTTTGCTGTGGTCCTGATCAGCTCCTCTGGGCTATCTGGCAACCTATTTTCATACTTTTAGATGCTGCAATGAACTTTGATTGTGGCATCTAATGTGGTTAATGCTGGACATCACCCTGATTAGTGAACTCTGGCATTAGCCACATGTCCCAGCTCTAACCAACCGGTTATGAAGCACAGAGCTGGAGGGGGGCAGGACGTACATTTACACCCTGCAACCTTAAGGAAATACACATATACAGCCTCATATGCGTACACAGCCTCTATATACTCATACACAGCGCCAATACACACATATAGTCATGGCCGTAAATGTTGGCACCCCTGAAATTTTTCTATAAAATTCTCACAGAACAGGATTGCAGTAACACATGTTTTGCTATACACATGTTTATTCCCTTTGTGTGTATTGGAACTAACCCCCAAAAAAGGGAGGAAAAAAGCAAATTGGACATAATGTCATACTTTAATGTCACAAATTATTGGAACCCTTTCAAAATTGTGGATAAATAAGATTGTTTCAAGCATGTGATGTTCCTTTAAACTCACCTGGGGCAAGTAACAGGTGTGGGCAATATCAAAATCACACCTGAAAGCAGATAAAAAGGAGAGAAGTTCACTTAGTCTTTGCATTGTGTGTCTGTGTGTGCCACACTAAGCATGGACAACAGAAAGAGGAGAAGAACTGTCTGAGGACTTGAGAACCAAAATCGTGGAAAAATATCAACAATCTCAAGGTTACAAGTCCATCTCCAGAGATCTAGATTTTCCTTTGTCCACAGTGCGCAACATTATCAAGAAGTTTACAACCCATGGCACTGTAGATAATCTCCCTGGGCATGGATGGAAGAGAAAAATTTATTAAAGGTGTAAACGCAGGATAGTCCGGATGGTGGATAAGCAGCCCCAAACAAGTTCCAAAGATATTCAAGCTGTCCTGCAGGCTCAGGGAGCATCAGAGTCAGCGCGAACTATCAGTCGACATTTAAATGAAATTAAACGCTATGGAGGGGACCCAGGAGGACCCCACTGCTGACACTGAGACATAAAAAAGCAAGACTACATTTTGCCAAAATGAACTTGATTAACCAAAATCCTTCTGGGAAAACGTCTTGTGGACAGATGAGACCAAGATAGAGCTTTTTGGTAAAGCACATCATTCTACTGTTTACCGAAAACGGAATGAGGCCTACAAAGAAAAGAGCACAGTACCTACAGTGACATATGGTGGAGGTCAATGATGTTTTGGGGTTGTTTTGCTGCCTCTGGCACTGGGGGCCTTGAATGTGTACAAGACATCATGAAATCTGAGGATTACCAACAGATTTTGGGTCGCACTGTACAGCCCAGTGTCAGAAAGCTGGGTCTGCGTCCGAGATCTTGGGTCTTCCAGCAGGACAATGACCCCAAACATACGTCAAAAAGCCCCCAGAAATTGATGGCAACAAAGCGCTGGAGAGTTCTGAAGTGGCCAGCAATGAGTCCATATCTAAATATCATTGAACACCTGTGGAGAGATCCTTAAATTACTGTTGGGAAAAGGCGCCTCTTCCAATAAGAGACCTGGAGCAGTTTGCAAAGGAAGAGTGGTCCAACACTCCGGCTGTGAGGTGTAAGAAGCTTATTGATGGTTATAGGAAGACACTGATTTCAGTTATTTTTTCCAAAGGGTGTGCGACCAAATATTAAGTTAAGGGTGCCAATAATTTTGTCCAGACCATTTTTGGAGTTTGGTGTGACATTATGTCCAATTTGCTTTTTTTCCTCCCTTTTTTGGTTTAGTTCTAATACACACAAAGGGAATAAACATGTGTATAGCAAAACATGTGTTACTGCAATCCTTTTCTGTGAGAAATACTTATTTTTCTTGAAAAATTTCAGGGGTGCCAACATTTACCATTATGACTGTATATGGCACTGAATACATAATCTGAGACTTTAAAACCTCACTTTTAATACTTCTTCTAAAAACCATATATCAAAAAAGAAAGTGAATAGAACTGTATTTATACATATCTGCATCTATTTCCGGCCACCATCTTAGTAGCCATATTAATACTTGCCGCCTGTTCACACCGACCATATATGCACACTTGCCTGAGTGAACTTCCACTTTTCAACATCAATGTGTTAGTCTTATATACAATCATGTGTTCCATGTCCATCGCAGGAATCCTTGTCAGTTATTTTATGTATTTGCATGTATTCAGAATTAGTAGTGTTAGTTTTGTGGTCACACTCATTATTAGTATATTATTGAGAGTTTTAGCACACTCCAAAACATCAATGCATAAATCCTCTCCCTGGCAGACTACATTCTCAGTCTCTTACTGCATGCTATCAAATGAATGGCATTTAACCCATAGAGTGCATACAACATAACTGTTCTGATGGCGGCCATAACACATACACACACACTACCCCTATATACACACACACATGGCCATCATACACAGCTTCTATATGCACATACACTGCCTCTATATACACACATGCATCATAAATATATACACTGCCTCTATATACACACACAGCCATCATACACACATACACAGCTGCTATATGCACACACTGCCCCTTTATACACACATGGCCATCATACACATACACAGCTTCTATATGCATATACACTGCCACTATATAGACACACACTGCCATCATACACACATATCAGCCACTATACACAAACACTGCCACTATATAGACACACACGGCCATCATACACACATATACAGCCACTATATACACATACACTGCCACTATATATACACACACTGCCATCATACACACATATACAGCCACTATACACATACACTGCCACTATATAGACACACACTGCCATCATACACACATATACAGCCACTATATACACATACACTGCCACTATATAGACACACACTGCCCCTTTATACATACATGGCCATCATACACAAACACAGCTTCTATATGCATATACACTGCCACTATATAGACACACACTACACACACTGCCCCTGTATACACACATGGCCATCATACACATACACAGCTTCTATATACACATACACAGCTTCTATATAAACATACACAGCTTCTATATACACATATACAGCTTCTATATACACACACTGCCCAATTATACACACACATGGCCATCATACACATACACAGCTTCTATATACACATAGACAGCTTCTATATACACATACACAGCTTCTATATAAACATACACAGCTTCTATATACACATAGACAGCCATCATACACACACACTTTGTCCCCATATACACACACACACACACACACACACATACACAGCCATCATACACTGCCCCCATACAAGTAAGTACCTGTGTGCAGTGTAGTCTGCTGCTCCGCTCCTCTATTGCAGGCAGTGGGCAGGAAGAGGAGGAACACGTGATCTGACGTCACTGGCCAGCTGCTACTACAGGCCCTGCTGGTAACTGAGAGCCGCGCACAGGCATGTCTCATACCAACTGCAGCCCCTGACATTATAAAGTGACAGAGTGCTGCCCTCCGGACGGCGCTCCCTCTCGCTCCAGCCTCGCTGGCCAGTCTGGGCAACAGACAGGGCAGGGCTGGAACATAAGAAAAAAGAATATGATGTAGTCAGTCAGTGTACAGTAAGACTCCCCCCCCCCCCCCAGCCGTCAGTGAGTGACAGTCACTTACTGACTCGCAAGAAAGAGTGTTGGGGCCAGTTGGGCCTCCCTGAGGGTCCGGGCCCCTTACTGGGGTACCGGTTGTACCCCCCTGATGACGGCCCCTGGCCTGTCCGTCTCGCCCGGCCGGTTTAAAGGTAAATTACTGCTGTCAGCGGCAGGTCCGGGACCTGTTGCTGCAGCATTTAGTATGAAGTACTGGCAGGGGGCCCTGCAGGGGCCCAGACTGTGACCTGGGCCACTAGGTGGGCCCCCTAACAGGCTGGGCCCCTGTGCAGCCGAACCGGCTGAACAAGTGATATGTCCGCCCCTGTGTCAACATCATCCTGGGAGGGATAATACACTGCACTACAATAGAAATAAAAATCCCTATCATCTATATCTCAATGGGTTCCATCTTTTCTTTTGTTCTTTTTTCTAATGCGGTTTTATAATCCCTGAGACAAGTAGTTCTGGCCCTAGAGTGTTATATATTAGCGTCTGTAGCATGTATAAGGGACATGTTATCATACCTGTGTCTTTTTATAGGTGAATAATGCCCGGTGAGAGGGTGAAAGGGACCTATACCCCCGTCAGCTGCAGGAAAGGAACAAAGAGACAGGTAATTAATATTTATATTAATTACTGATAACAATCAGGCTAGATACAATATCTAAACCTGCAAAGATGTCATAGTCTCTACCTTATACATGAAGATATATGTGTTTTTAATAAGTACATCGTCTACAGACAGCTTCTTATATAACACAACCATGTCTCAGGTACAGAGATTAGGAACATTTATGATTTCTAATATCTGTTTTTATTTGTAGTAATCCCTTTTTCAATAGACTGACCGCAGATTTAAGACATAACTGTACTGTAAAGAAAAATCTATAAGTTAATGTAATAAATCACATACTATAACTGATTATTGCCATTTAAAACTATGAAAAATACATTATGTTGATTATAAAACAGAAATACAGAATGGAGACAACCATCTGTGGCTCAAGCTCGACTGCCCATTTCTTTGAGTGGCCCCTCAATGTTCTGGAAACGGGTGGAGGACATTGTCTCCATTAGAATGGGTCCCCCTACGATGCTTCGGCTGTTGATCTGAAGTGCATTCTGTGCTTTGGAATCTCGGGGGCAAACTGTATTTCTGTTATTAATTTTTAGTTTAGCAATTCCCACCGCAACATGGTTAACCTCTATCCTAAATTTCTCCACAAAATTGATAAAAGACATTCGAAGAAATATTTTGCCAAATAAAAATATATAAAATATTGATGAAGTTGATGAATAATAATAACAACAAAAATAACAGTTTTTGTTTAAAAAACAAATAAACAATAATAATTTATAAAATATTTTGCTCCGGCCCCCTTCCCCCCCCCAAAAAAAACAAACATATATTACCCTTAAAATTTATGAATAAAGAAACAAAAAATAACACATACCCCAAACATTGCAAACACAGAACCCCAAAAAACCTAACAATAGTGTCTGTCAACATCATCGTGGGAGGGATAATACACTGCACTACAATAGAAATAAAAATCTCTATCATCTATATCTCAATGGGTTCCATCTTTTCTTTTGTTCTTTTTTCTCATGCGGTTTTATAATCCCTGAGACAAGTAGTTCTGGCCCTAGAGTGTTATATATATTAGCGTCTGTAGCATGTATAAGGGACATGTTATCATACCTGTGTCTTTTTATAGGTGATTAATGCCCAGTGAGAGGGTGAAAGGGACCTATACCCCCGTCAGCTGCAGGAAAGGAACAAAGAGACAGGTAATTAATATTTATATTAATTACTGATAACAATCAGGCTAGATATAACATCTAGACCTGCAGAGATGTTATCGTCTCTACCTTATACATGAAGATATATGTGTTTTTAATAAGTATATCGTCTAAAGACAGCTTCTTATATAACACAACTGTGTCTCAGGTACAGAGATTAGGGACATTTATGTTTTCTAATATCTGTTTTTTATTTGTAGTAATCCCTTTTTCAATAGACAGACCGCAGATTTAAAACATAACTGTACTGTAAAGAAAAATCTATAAGTTAATGTAATAAATCACATACTATAACTGATTATTGCCATTTAAAACTATGAAAAATACATTATGTTGATTATAAAACAGAAATACAGAATGGAGACAACCGTCTGTGGCTCAAGCTCGACTGCCCATTTCTTTGAATGGCCCCTCAATGTTCTGGAAACGGGTGGAGGACATTGTCTCCATTAGAATGGGTCCCCCTACGATGCTTCGGCTGTTGATCTGAAGTGCATTCTGTGCTTTGGAATCTCGGGGGCAAACTGTATTTCTGTTATTAATTTTTAGTTTAGCAATTCCCACCGCAACATGGTTAACCTCTATCCTAAATTTCTGCACAAAATTGATAAAAGACATTCGAAGAAATATTTTGCCAAATAAAAATATATAAAATATTGATGAAGTTGATGAATAATAATAACAACAAAAATAACAGTTTTTGATTAAAAAACAAATAAACAATAATAATTTCTAAAATATTTTGCTCCTGCCCCCTTCCCCCCAAAAAAACAAACATATATTACCCTTAAAATTTATGAATAAAGAAACAAAAAATAACACATACCCCAAACATTGTAAACACAAAACCCCCAAAAACCTAACAATAGTGTCTGTCAACATCATTCTGTGAGGGATAATACACTGCACTGCAATAGAAATAAAAATCCCTATCATCTATATCTCAATGGGTTCCATCTTTTCTTTTGTTCTTTTTTCTAATGCGGTTTTATAATCCCTGAGACAAGTAGTTCTGGCCCTAGAGTGTTATATATATTAGCGTCTGTAGCATGTATAAGGGACATGTTATCATACCTGTGTCTTTTTATAGGTGATTGATGCCCGGTGAGAGGGTGAAAGGGACCTATACCCCCGTCAGCTGCAGGAAAGGAACAAAGAGACAGGTAATTAATATTTATATTAATTACTGATAACAATCAGGCTAGATATAACATCTAGACCTGCAGAGATGTCATAGTCTCTACCTTATACATGAAGATATATGTGTTTTTAATAAGTATATCGTCTATAGACAGCTTCTTATATAACACAACTGTGTCTCAGGTACAAAGATTGGGAACATTTATGATTTCTAATATCTGTTTTTTATTTGTAGTAATCCCTTTTTCAATAGACAGACCGCAGATTTAAGACATAACTGTACTGTAAAGAAAAATCTATAAGTTAATGTAATAAATCACATACTATAACTGATTATTGCCATTTAAAACTATGAAAAATACATTATGTTGATTATAAAACAGAAATACAGAATGGAGACAACCGTCTGTGGCTCAAGCTCGACTGCCCCTTTCTTTGAGTGGCCCCTCAATGTTGTGGAAACGGGTGGAGGACATTGTCTCCATTAGAATGGGTCCCCCTACGATGCTTCTGCTGTTGATCTGAAGTGCATTCTGTGCTTTGGAATCTCTGGGGCAAACTGTATTTCTGTTATTAATTTTTAGTTTAGCAATTCCCACCGCAACATGGTTAACCTCTATCCTAAATTTCTGCACAAAATTGATAAAAGACATTCGAAGAAATATTTTGACAAATAAAAATATATAAAATATTGATGAAGTTGATGAATAATAATAACAACAAAAATAACAGTTTTTGATTAAAAAACAAATAAACAATAATAATTTATAAAATATTTTGCTCCTGCCCCCTTCCCCCCAAAAAAACAAACATATATTACCCTTAAAATTTATGAATAAAGAAACAAAAAATAACACATACCCCAAACATTAAAACACAAAACCCCCAAAAACCTAACAATAGTCTCTGTCAACATCATCCTGGGAGGGATAATACACTGCACTGCAATAGAAATAAAAATCCCTATCATCTATATCTCAATGGGTTCCATCTTTTCTTTTGTTCTTTTTTCTAATGCGGTTTTATAATCCCTGAGACAAGTAGTTCTGGCCCTAGAGTGTTAGATATATTAGCATCTGTAGCATGTATAAGGGACATGTTATCATACCTGTGTCTTTTTATAGGTGATTGATGCCCGGTGAGAGGGTGAAAGGGACCTATACCCCCATTAGCTGCAGGAAAGGAACAAAGAGACAGGTAATTAATATTTATATTAATTACTGATAACAATCAGGCTAGATACAACATCTAAACCTGCAAAGATGTCATAGTCTCTACCTTATACATGAAGATATATGTGTTTTTAATAAGTATATCGTCTATAGACAGCTTCTTATATAACACAACCATGTTTCAGGTACAGAGATTAGGAACATTTATGATTTCTAATATCTGTTTTTTATTTGTAGTAATCCCTTTTTCAATAGACTGACCACAGATTTAAGACATAACTGTCCTGTAAAGAAAAATCTATAAGTTAATGTAATAAATCACATACTATAACTGATTATTGCCATTTAAAACTATGAAAAATACATTATGTTGATTATAAAACAGAAATACAGAATGGAGACAACCGTCTGTGGCTCAAGCTCGACTGCCCATTTCTTTGAGTGGCCCCTCAATGTTCTGGAAACGGGTGGAGGACATTGTCTCCATTAGAATGGGTCCCCCTATGATGCTTCGGCTGTTGATCTGAAGTGCATTCTGTGCTTTGGAATCTCGGGGGCAAACTGTATTTCTGTTATTAATTTTTAGTTTAGCAATTCCCACTGCAAGATGGTTAACCTCTATCCTAAATTTCTGCACAAAATTGATAAAAGACATTCCAAGAAATATTTTGCCAAATAAAAATATATAAAATATTGATGAAATTGATGAATAATAATAACAACAAAAATAACAGTTTTTGAATAAAAAACAAAAAAACTAAAATAATTTATAAAATATTTTGCTCCAGCCCCCTTCCCCCAAAAATAAAAAAACATATATTACCCTTAAAATTAATGAATAAAGAAACAAAAAATAACACATACCCCAAACATTGCAAACACAAAACCCCCAAAAACCTAACAATAGTGTCTGTCAACATCATCCTGGGAGGGATAATACACTGCACTACAATAGAAATAAAAATCCCTATCATCTATATCTCAATGGGTTCCATCTTTTCTTTTGTTCTTTTTTCTAATGTGGTTTCATAATCCCTGAGACAAGTAGTTCTGGCCCTAGAGTGTTATATATATTAGCGTCTGTAGCATGTATAAGGGACATGTCATCATACCTGTGTCTTTTTATAGGTGATTGATGCCCGGTTAGAAGGTGAAAGTGACCTATACTCCTGTCAGCTGCAGGAAAGGAACCAAGAGACAGGTAATTAATATTTATATTAATTACTGATAACAATCAGGCTAGATATAACATCTAGACCTGCAGAGATGTCATGGTCTCTACCTTATACATGAAGATATATGTGTTTTTAATAAGTATATCGTCTATAGACAGCTTCTTATATAACACAACTGTGTCTCAGGTACAGAGATTGGGAACATTTATGATTTCTAATATCTGTTTTTTATTTGTAGTAATCCCTTTTTCAATAAACAGACCGCAGATTTAATACATAACTGTACTGTAAAGAAAAATCTATAAGTTAATGTAATAAATCACATATTATAACTGATTATTGCCATTTAAAACTATGAAAAAAACATTATGTTGATTATAAAACAGAAATACAGAATGGAGACAACCATCTGTGGCTCAAGCTCGACTGCCCCTTTCTTTGAGTGGCCCCTCAATGTTCTGGAAACGGGTGGAGGACATTGTCTCCATTAGAATGGGTCCCCCTACGATGCTTCGGCTGTTGATCTGAAGTGCATTCTGTGCTTTGGAACCTCGGGGGCAAACTGTATTTCTGTTATTAATTTTTAGTTTAGCAATTCCCACCGCAACATGGTTAACCTCTATCCTAAATTTCCGCACAAAATTGATATAAGACATTCCAAGAAATATTTTGCCAAATAAAAATATATAAAATATTGATGAAATTGATAAATAATAATAACAACAAAAATAACAGTTTTTGAATAAAAAACAAATAAACAATAATAATTTATAAAATATTTTGCTCCTGCCCCCTTCCCCCAAAAATAAAAAAACATATATTACCCTTAAAATTTATGAATAAAGAAACAAAAAATAACACATACCCCATACATTGCAAACACAAAACCCCCAAAAACCTAACAATAGTGTCTGTCAACATCATCCTGGGAGGGATAATACACTGCACTACAATAGAAATAAAAATCCCTATCATCTATATCTCAATGGGTTCCATCTTTTCTTTTGTTCTTTTTTCTACTGCGGTTTTATAATCCCTGAGACAAGTAGTTCTGGCCCTAGAGTGTTATATATATTAGCGTCTGTAGCATGTATAAGGGACATGTTATCATACCTGTGTCTTTTTATAGGTGATTGATTGTATTGATTGATTGATTGAGTGTATATTGTTCAGTGTATATAAAGTTGTACAAGTGTATAGGACCTTCCTGGGTCATGTGATACTGTCATGTGATGTACCCAGAGTTCCCTGGGTACAGGACCTACAGGTTTTGCAACCAATGTGCTGTAATCCAGCCTCCTTAGAATATAAGGGGCTGTAGTCTCTAAATTCACTTAATTCCTGGCACTCAAGCAAGCGCAATCAGCATATACTACTCAATTCATCTCAGCTAGGCCAAAGCCTAAAGAACCTGCAGCCACTTCAAAACGTGAGTTATCAAGCTATATCTACAAATTCCTAGTGACTACTATTCAACTCAAGCATACAATTAGTAGCACAGTGGCCGGCAGAAATCTCAACACTACAAGTCCCAGCAAGCCTGCAAGGTATCCTGCATCCCGGTTGCCTCTAGGGAAACTGCATCATTGTAAAGACTGTTCCATGAGAAGTTTAAGTAAAAGTTCCAGTTATCTCATAATTCCTGCTGTGGACATTCCATTATTTCCTGCCGTTTTTGGGCTGGTTGTCGGCAGGGCCTTCTACAGAAAACAATCGCACCCTGGTGTCACGACAAATTAGGGGTTAATACCACCTTACCCCACAGGGTTAATGCCACCAGACCCTGCAACACCATTGCCTCACCCCGCTTACCACACTTTACTTTTTTGAGACTTTATTGGTTTGGGTCTCGCTTGCTTCTCTCCGCTCGCTGTAGTCGACCATTTTTCATTTTATTTGGGATGTCCTAGGTGTTTGCCAAGTTTTTGTTACAGTGGGTCGTAAAAATAAAAAATTTAAATTCTATTGTAACTCCTGATTTTTTATTTTTACAAGGGGTTAACGCAGAAAAAGCACCATAAAATTTGTTACCCAATTTCTCTTGATTCTGGAAATACCTCATATGTGGATGTAAGTTGGGGGCCATGTTGCCTTTACACAGCCCCCATGTTGTCAGAACAGCGGTAACCCCCCACAAGTCACCCCAGTTTGGAAACTGCACCACTGCAATTAACATTTATACCCCACTTGCATTTGACAGATTTTTGGAAGATTGCTTTGCATCCACATATAGGGTATATCTGTACTTGGAAAAAATAGGGTTACAAATTTTGGGGGACTTTTTTCCTTTTGCCCCTTATGAAAAAGAAAAGTTGGGGGTTGCACTAGCATGTTAGTGTAAAAAAAAAAATTTTTTTTACACTAATATGCTGCAGTTGACCCATACTTTTAATTACCACAAGCAGTAAAAGAAGAAAAAGACCGCCAAAATTTGTAACACAATTTCTCTCAAGTACGGATATACCTCATATGTGGACGTAAAGCGATCTGTGGGCACACAACAGGGCTCAGGAGTGAGAGAGCACCATGTTCATTTGAGGCCTAAATTAATGATTTGCACATGCATCCTTGCAGAGGTTCTAAAATAAACGCAATAGTAAAAACAACCACATTTGACCCCATTTCGGAAACCACACCCCTCAAAAAATGCAACAAGGGGTGCAGTGAGTATTTACACTGCACTGGTGTTCAACAAATTTTAAGAACAGTAGGCTGTGCATATGTAAAATTTTATTTTTCATATTACGGACCACCGTTCCAAAAATCTTTCAGACACCTGTGGGGCGTAAATGCTCACTGCACCCCTTGTAATATTACTTGAGGGGTTTAGTTTCCAAAATGTGGTCACATATGGTATTCCACCCAAATCTCACACAAAATAAACTAAAATTTATTTATGTAAGAAACACTTTAAAGTAGGTAAATTTCCATGACCAATAATACTGGTATACAAGGAGTAAATATATACCACAACACAAAAACTGGATATTTTCTGATCTGCGGCGTCCTCTTTCCTTTTCTTCTTTGTCTGGATCAGACCTCCATGTCGATCTCTTACCATCTGCAGGGCAAACATGTCAGACTCCACATTTTTTCAGTGTCCTCCCATCTATAGGCCCACAAACTGTAATAATCCCCTTCAGGTAGGTAGGTAGCCAGGTAAATAGGTAACTAGGTAGGTAGATCAGGAAGCCAGATATGTAGGTAAGTGACTAGCCAGGTAGGTAGGTAGGTAGGGGGCTAGCAAGGTAGTTAGGCAGCCATATATGAAGGCCAGACATGTACATAGTTAGGTAGCCAGGTATGTAGGTAAGTAGTTAGGCATCCAGGTATAAAGTTATTTAGCCCCCCCTTCCCTGTTGGTATAGACAGCGGAGTTAACCTCCCCTTACCTGTAGATATAGACAGCAGAGTTAACTCCCCTTCCTTGTAGGCATAGGCAGCAGAGTTAACCCCCTTCCCCATAGGTGTAGGCAGCAGATTTAACCCCCCCTCCCCTGTAGGTATAGGAACAGAGTAGATCCCTCCCCCTTTCCCCATAGGTATAGGCATCAGTTAACCCCCCCCTTTCCCCATAGGTATAGGCAGCTGTTAACCCCCCCCCTTTCTCCATAGGAATAGACAGCAGTTAGTTCCCCCCCCCTCTCCCCATAGGTACAGGCATCAGTTAACACCCCTCCCCTTTCCCCATAGGTATAGGTAGCAGTTAATCCCCCTTTCCCCATAGGTATAGGTAGCAGTTATTTTTTTCCCCTTCAATATTTCTTTATTGAAAAAATGTATCACTTACATTTTAATAAATAACATTTTATACATTGAATTTCAAGATGTTGTCTTTTTTCCCACCCCCCTCCCCTACCCTCCCCTTTCTCCCCCATGACATATCTCCCCTTACTGGGTGGACGGGAGGCAGAGGGACAACACATTCTCATTCTATTAATATTTCCATTATACTATATCAATTCATTTTCTTTTCTCTTTGCTTTCCCTTCCCTTTCTCTCTCTTTTCTTTTCTTTTTTTTCCATTTTAGATCTTTTATTTGTATCTTCCCAATTATTTCTACCCGCTTTTATTCTTGTGTCCCCCTGATTCCCATCCCCCTCACATAATAATAATGAAATAATAATAATAAAAAAACCTATAATTTCTTTCTTTTAACCAAATAACCTTCCTGTCACCTCCCTCCACTCCCATACCTCTGGTTTAGTTGGGGTCAGCCATCTCCTGATTATTAATAATCTAGCATAAAAGAGCATCATCAGTAGTTCCTTTCTTTCTTTTGTTGTTTTATTTACTTTTCTATCATCACCCAAGATAATCAAAGCTATATCATCTTTTATAGCATATTTAATTTTTCTCTCGATATCATAAATTATTGACACCCAATATTCTTGTATTTTTTTCACATTCCCATATAATATGCAGGAATCCCGCGTTTTTCATTTTACATCTTAGACAGTTGCCATTTTCCCTCCCACCAATCCTGAAGAGGAATTTTGGTTTATAATAAATTCTATATACTATGTTCCATTGTATCAGTTGATGGTCTAAACTTGGGGAAATTCTTTTTATATTCCTGAATACAATCATCCAACCGCATTTATTTCTCTCACCTAATTCTTCGTCCCATTGTAGGAAGCATTTATCTTTTAAGTTATTTTTTTTATTTTTCATTATTTTGGTATAAATTACTGCCATAACTTTCTTTACAATTTTTCCCTCCTCCATTTTTCTTATAGTTTCAGTTACTTCCACTATCCGATTACCACTGTCTCTTAGTGACCCGCATATGGCACTTTTTAAACCCTGATATTCCAACCACATACCTTTTCCTAATTTAAATTCTTCCTCTCTCCACTTTCTTAATTCTCCTTTTCTCCACACGTCTCTCAAAATGTTACATCCCCTACTTTGCAAGTTGTTAGCTTCCATCTTAGCTACCTCTTTCAAGTTTACATTATGCCAAATTGGCGCTGTCTCTAATATTCCCGTTTTTTTCATTTATTTTTTAAAGTTTTCCCAGGTTTTACAAATCCCTACTATTATAGCATTTTCCTTCCACCTCCCTTCTTTTAACTGGCCTGACTCAAGAACCTGATAACATTTTCGTATTTACCTTTAGTTTTTTCTTTGATATTTTTAAAGATTCCAAATCTCCTCCACTCCACCACATAGTACATCTGTCTTTCTAAAAAATATCCCTGTACATCAGGAAATTTAAGTCCTCCCTTCTCTCTTCCTTTACTTAAGTATTCTATTTTTATCCTCGTTCTTTTCCTTCCCCATATTAGGGCGTTTAGCATAGCTATTATCCTTCTAAAAATTCCTTTCTCGCACCAGATAGGGGCCGCTACGAAGATGTATAATAGTTTTGGTAGAATTACTGTTTTAATTAAGACTATCCTCTCTGCTCTCGTAAGATTCAGTTTATTCCATGTTCTTACCTTGTTTTCCAATTTTTTTTTATCAATGGGTATGTGTTTATTTTGTGATATTCTCCTATTTTCCCAGATATCTGTACACCTAAATAAGAAAAACGTTCTCCTTTATCCAGGATTCTAAGCTCCTTAATGATTCCCAGTTCTACTTTACCTAATGGAAGTAGCACTGATTTCTCCCAGTTTATAACCAAACCTGCATAGTTCCCATATTCCCCAATCACTTCCATAACCTTCTCTATGGAGTTTTCTAGCTTTTTCAAATATAATAATAAGTCGCCTGCGTATATTGATATTTTATCCCCATCCCCCTCCACTCCAAATCCTTTTTTTTTTTTTTTTTAAACAATGTTTTATTAAAGCTTTCATAGAAACATCAGAAAAATGTACAAACAATACATCAAAGTCCCTGAGCAGAGCAGAGCAGTACACATCGGAACACATCAGTATCTGTCACACACTACGTGTAACACATAGTCAGACATATAAATGCATGTCACTATATCCTACGATGTATCTACATATATGACTCATGGAACTAAGCGTTATTTTCCTCGAGTTATGAGAAGCCCAGCGGTATCAGTTCGTGAGCACGATAGGCTGGTGTCGCCAACTAGGCAGTAGCATAACGCCCCAGTCCCATGGGATAAACTTATCCTGTACTAATACAGTAACACCGCAAATCATGTCTACACTGGATATTAGTCGCTGCTCCGCGAACTAACCAACCCCAAGAGTCTCCCCACTCAGTCCAGCCGAGATCTGCAGAACTCATGTACCATCTAGACTACAACAAACAACACTATAGACACACACCACAGGAGAAGATAGAAATAAGATCCCATGGTGAACACAGATCAGCTACCTAGAGAAAAATAGGTAGAAAAGAAGTAGTGAAAAAGAAGGTAAAGAAGAAAAGAAAAGATAGAAGAGAAGAAGAAAAATCTCTCAGCATGTCCGCCCCGCCCCTCCACCTACTATGTAACTTTAAGACCACCCAGCGAGCCACTGATGCTTGCTCTGCAATACCATGAGGAGTCTACAAACTCCTTCATCAGATCAGGTAACTCACTGGGTGCGTATGCATCCTCCATGAACGATCGCCAAGTTTTGAAAAATTTGCCTGCTCTCTTTTCCGTATCTCTCAGTGTATCTAATCTATCAATAAACAGTAAGGTTTTCATGATTTCAATTACCTGCGTAAGCGTCGGAGGATCCTTCTGCAACCATTGTCTCAATAGACTTTTCACTGTGGCCAATAACATAAGGTGAACCCCTCTAATTGCCATTATCGGGCCCCCGGAGGCTTCTTGGGAGGAAAGAGGCACATAATGAAATATCATAGCTAAGGGGGTGAGAGGAATATCCACATCCCAGACCCTCGCAATATAAGCCCTTACGTCTTCCCACAACGTTGTCAAAAATGAACACTCCCAAAGAGCATGCAGGAGAGAGGCCTTGGCCAGGCCACATTTGGGGCAACTTCTAAGATAATGTGCAGGGGCATCACTATAGGAAAGGTTGAAGGCATATGTGGCCCTATGTAAAATGCGGAAATGCATCTCCCTCCAGGACTCATTTATGACAGCTTTCCTCACTTGCGTCAAGCCTGCCAATAATTTGTGACGTGCATCAGTGATGCCGAGCTCCTCCTCCCATGCTGTGAACAAGGAATTGGCCAGAGCATGTAAGGAGGCCTGTTTGAGTGCGAGGTACAATGTTGACAGAGAAAGTCTGCCCGAGTGTAAATTCAGCAAAGTACGGAAAACCGCTTCTCTGGATACATATACCTCACTCCTGGGAAGGCTGGTCACATAGGAGCGCACCTGTAAATACTGCAGGTAATGTCCATGTGGGAGATTAAAACTATGTTTCAGGTCCTCCCATGTGAGCACCCCTCCTCCGTCTCCAGAAAACAATTGGTCCACAAGCAAGATACCTCTAGTTCTCCATACCTGAAAAGCGCCCCTGCCCACACCCTGAGGGAATGAAGGTGAGTCCCAGAGAGGCAACAGGCTGGACATAATGTAGGGAAGGCCGTATATTTTTCTGATCGCCTTCCACGCCGCGACAGTGTCTTTGAGGAGGAGATTTGTCTTAATTGGGTTTGGGAGGGCTGTGTATGGCACATGTAGCAGAGCGCTAAGATCCCAAGGGGCCGTTCAATTCTCATGTTAGAGAACCAAGAGGTACCCAGCAGCCAGTCTTTGGAGTGACGTAACAATGCCGCTAGATTGTATAAGCGCAGATCGGGCAACTGGATACCTCCTTCATGAAGTGGTAGGCACAATTTTCTGAAAGCTATGCGCGGTCTTTTCCCCCTCCAAAGAAATTTAGTAAAGGCTGACTGCAACCTGGATACGTCTACATGTCTAAGTAACAGGGGTACCATTTGTAGGGGATAGAGCAATCTCCCGAAGCTTACCATCTTAAGGAGATGAGCTCTGCCGAAGAGGGTCAGCGGCAGGGACTGCCATCTAATTAGTTCTTGCTCTATCCGTCTAAAGAGTGGCATATAATTTAGTTTATATAGGGAAGACGGATTATTACCTACCCTAACTCCTAAGTATGTGATGTAGTTATGCGCCACCTCCACCCCCAAATCGCTCGTGGATTTATGATCGCCCGTTCCCAGATACAATAACTGGCATTTGGACGCATTAACCTTATATCCAGAGTATCGGCCAAACTCGCGCAAAAGATCCAGGACCCTCCCTAGCTGAGAATTGGGGGACCCCATAAATAATAGCATATCATCAGCGAAGCACGCTAATTTCATCTCTTGATCTCCTACCCCGATACCCGTATAGACTGTGGACTGCATGAGGTAGACTGCCAATGGTTCCAGGGCCAAATCAAACAAAAGGGGCGACAAGGGGCACCCCTGTCGAGTCCCCTTCTCTAACCTGACATTATCAGATAGAAAACCTGGTGTGTAGATTCGGGCCCTTGGGTTTGCATGTAAAGAAGACAAGAAGGTCCTGAATGGCCCACTAAACCCAAATTTATCAAGAACACTGTCCAGCCACGCCCAGCTGACATTATCAAATGCCTTTTCGGCGTCTATGGCAAGGAGACCGGGCGGGTCTGGACAATATCCTCTCCTATGTGTAATCTCCAATGCAGCCAGGACTGATCTGATATTTGCCACCCCCGAACGGCCCTTGACAAAGCCAGTTTGATGTGGGCCTAACAAGGAGGGCAAGAACCCAGCCAGACGGTCCGCCATTATCTTTGCCAACAGTTTAAGGTCTTGGTTGATTAAAGAAATGGGTCTGTATGAGCCTGGGTTCTCTGGGGGCTTGCCCGACTTGTAAAGGACCTTTATATATGCAGTATTGCTAGATGGAATAATGGGATCTCCCCCTAAAATAGCATTAAATAAGGAAGTCAAAGGTTCAGCAGTGTCCTCCACCAACGCCTTATAGAATTCGCTGCCAAAACCATCGGGTCCTGGGGCCTTGCCACTTTTCAGACTTTTAATACATGCAACCACCTCCTCCCGGGTGATGGACGAGTTAATCATTTCATTATCCTCAGGGGACAAAGTAGGTAGCTGTAAGCCTGTCAAGAATCTACGTCCGCCCTCATTATCGGTATCCTCCCTGGCATATAAGTCCGCATAAAATCGCTGGAGGACAGAATTTATCTCCTTGGGTCCCGTCTGGTGCTGTCCCTCTCCGTCCACCAGCGATTTTATATATTCGCCCTGTCTATGTGGCCTGGCCAATCTCGCTAACATCTTCCCGGACTTATTCCCAAACTTAAAAAAGTCCACCGTCTTCTGATTCCTATGAAGAATATCCCATGCCTCCATGCTAGCCTCAAAAGACTGTTTAGCTGCTAACCAAGAGTCCTTATTAAGCTGAGAGGGGGACCGAAGAAACTCATTGTAAGCCGCTCGCAATCTAAGGGAGTGTTCTGCGTAGCTTGCCCTGCATTTCTTCTTCCTTGCCGACACATAAGCTATGATTCTGCCCCTGATGACCGCCTTGGCAGCATCCCAATATAGCGATGGCCTATCCAGCGAATCGGCATTGGTCGCTGCATACTCCATCCACCACCCCCTTAAACTGTCTCGAAAATCAGTATCTGCCGCCAGGGAACCCGGGAAGCGCCATAAAATATCTGAGCCCTTAGGAGTGACCTCCAATAATGTCATACACACTGGGGCATGATCCAACACCACTATGTCTTCTATACTGACGTCGTCTACCCTAGCCAGCAACCCCTGAGATATTAAAAAGTAATCTATACGGGACCATGCTTGTTGTGAATGTGAAAAATGTGTGAATTCCCTGCCCATCGGGTTAAAATATCTCCAGACATCTGTCACAGCCGTGGAAGCAATCATGTCACGCAATGTGTGTACCTCTCTGGCGCCATCAGGATGTGGGCAGCGAGTACGCCTCCTATCTTCACTCGTGGACACCACCGTGTTCAAATCCCCACCCACCAAGATGTTGGGAGAGTCATCCTGCAACAGTTGCGATTCAAGGGAGGAAAAGAAAGACGTATTAGAAGCATTAGGGCCATACACATTGTAAATAGTCAGAACACCAGCAGGCGTGTCTATCACAACTCTAAGAAGACGTCCCTGTTCGTCCGCCTCCTGTGACTGTGTACTGTGCTGCAACCTCTTATGGATAAGCAGTAAGACCCCGGCTTTCCCGTTATCAGCGGGAGACCCCATAACCTCGCCCACCCACATTTGTCTCATGCGGATGAAATCATTCTCAGCTAGATGCGTTTCCTGTAGTAATGCTATATCAACATCCAGCTTCTTAAGGTGCTTCAGGATCATCCGGCGCTTCGCTGGGGACCTAAGTCCCTTTACATTCCAGGACACCAATTTCATACTGGGTACAATTTGTCATGTGGTATGGTATCAGATATTGACCGTGCGGAGCGGGTGGGGCAGAGACGCCCAGAGGCCGAGAGAGAGACTAGCAGTAGAAGCAGAGAGAGAAAGATAGGAGGAAAGCACAGCAGACGAGACACAAGGGGACGAACAGACAGAAAACAAACATAAAACAAAACTAGTAGAAACTTATGTAACAACGCAATAGTACACTCAAAACCCACCTCCCTCTTCATAGTGCTACCACCCCTCTCTGGACTTCACTTCTTCCGCGTATCAATGGAGGCGCACTAACCCTCCCTATCCCACGGCCGCTCCCGAACCTGAAGTTCCCCGTCTCTCCCTCCCCACCCCCGCTACCACCTTATGCAGGTGTAATAGAACCCGTACCCTCCCCCCCCCCCCCCCCCCACAGACCAACTAACCCAACTGAGCAAAAACACATAATCGCCCTGGTGATATATGGGATAGCAGGTCCCCACCTGGCACATACATAAACCCGAACAGGGGTACCTCATATCAGAGCATGACAACTGTATACATTAGGGATGCATTCAGTTAGATAATAGTATAACATTCCTGGTTGCAATAATGAAAGTGACTACTGCAAAATGTTAATTAGCGCTATATACACAATAGAACCTTGATGTGAATGTGAGGCCTATCCCAACAAGAATAACATATAACGGCAGTATATATGTGAAACAGTAGTGGAATAATAACTCCCAGCGTCCATGGGTTGAACTGGAACAGAAAGAGTCCCATGACCCCACTAACTCCCTTCGGGGCCAGTCTCTCCTCTTAAGAGCCATAAAAATATAAACCTGATGTACCATTAAGTAGCTAGCAATGCAATGGTACATCACTGAGGAAAAAAGCTGTTAGCAAAATGAAAGAACGATGAAGGAGATCAGGTCGGTGGATCAGGAACACTGTTTTCCTTGTCCGTCCTGCGCCTCTTCTGTTGGGTGCGTGGACTGCCGTCTTGCAGCTTTAGGGATGCCAGCTTCGCAGCAACAGCTTCTGGCGAAGAAAAAGTCTCCGAGTTTCCATTGGGGAAAAATATCTTAAGTTTCGCAGGATACTGGAGAATAAAACGAACTTGTTGTTGTACCAGGGACGAGCAAACCGCAGAAAAGGCTTTACGCCGCTTCGCCACCTCCATGGAATAGTCCCCGAATAAGAGTACCTTGATACCCCTGATCAGCAATGGAGACTGCGCTTTCTTGAAGGTACGGAGAATCACCTCTTTGTCGGCATAATTAAGGTATTTGACAATGACTTGGCGGGGTTTCGATTCCTCCATAGGGGACTGCCCAGACAAATGCAGCGGAGGGCCAATTCTGTGAGCCCTTTCAACAATACAGGGCCCCGGCAGCCCAAGAGCTTCTGGTAGTTCCCTGGCACAGAGTTGAGACAACTGATTGGGCATAATGGATTCACGTAGTCCCACAATCCGCAGGTTGCTCCTCCTGGAGCGATTTTCTAAGTCCTCAACTTTCTCTTTAAGGGCAATATTAGATCTGGTAAGTGATCTTACTGTTGCATTACTGGCACCGACCTCGTCCTCCAAGCGGCTCACTCTCTGCTCTAGCTCTGTGAGCTGTGAGGCATGTGCTGTGACCTCCTTCTGCAACTGCTGCACGGTGCTGGATATGGCCGCCTCCACTGAGGCTCTGATCTCCGGCAGGAGAATGCGGGCGACAACCGCAACCATGTCGGTGTACGGGACCCCCTCCGCTCCCCTCTGTTCAGGTAAGGACGCCTGCTCCTCCATATCCACCGGCCCCTCAGTCTGCCCGCTGACCTGAGTCTGTGGTAAGTTCTGGCCTTGTTCAGGACTCGCCGCCATTTTCTGGGTCGCCATGTGCTGTGAGCCTCCGGAGGCTGGGGGGTCAGGTCCCGGGTCTCCGCTCCGGCGGAGAAACTTCTCCATGTGCTGCTGATATATTCTGACACCGGGGCGCAAGTTTTGCCCTCGGTGTCTGCGATATGGAAGCGGTGAGGGAGAGTTGGTAGCGGTGGCGGGCGCGGAGCTCTCCTAAGTGCGACCGCTCATACGCGCGCCGGAACCGGAAGTCCCTCCAAATCCTTTTATTTGCTGATCTTCTCTGACTTTAACCGCTAGGGGTTCGAACACTAGCGCAAAAAGTAGAGGAGATAAGGGGCATCACTGTCTTGTACCCCGGGTCACTAAAAAACTCTCTGATCTTTTCCCTTCTATATTTATTCTAGCTTCCGCTCCATTATATAGCATCTTGATCATTTCTATATAATCCTTCTGACACCCATATTTTTCCAGTACTCCCCATAGGAACTCCCACTCCACAATGTCAAACGCTTTACTTGCGTCAAGTGACATGATGGAGTGGGTTCCCTCTCATCCCTCCATCGACTGTACTCCAGTAAGGGTCCTGTAGATATTATGCTTGGTCATCCTACCTGGGATAAATCCGCATTGATCTTCATGCACCAGTTCCCCTACCTTTTTTTCCAAACGCAATGCCAGAGCCTTCGCCAGGATCTTTACATCCGTGTTCAATAATGATATTGGACGATGTGATTCCATTTCTTTCTTATCTTTATTCGGTTTCAACAGTAATATTGTTTCTGCTTCTTTCATTGTTTCGGGTAAGGTTCCTGTTTTTAAAGAACTATTTATAGTTCTAAGCAGGGCTGGGATAAGGATTCTCCTAAATTTCCTATATATTTCAAACTGGAACCCCTCCGTGCTGGGACTTGTGTTCCCTTTGATCTGATTTAAAGCTTCTTCTAACTCCCTATGGGTCATTGGGCCCCCCGTTTCTTTCTCTTGTTGTATTGATGTCATAGCGAGCACTCCGGTCCCCGCCTCCGGACCAGAGCGCCCGCATTCTCGCCTCCTCTCTCCGGGATCCCGGCGTCTCCCGCTCGGACATACCGACCGGGAGCACGGGATTCCTTGTGTCGGGGATGCGGCTGCCGTGGCGGCTAGTCCCCACTCAAGCGCCGCGTCCCTGTCTAACTCACCCAGCACCTCGCTCCATATGCCGACTCGCTCTGCTTCTCGGCATGCGCGTCCCCGCTCTCTAGGGCGCGCGCACGCCGCCTTCAGTAAATTTAAAGGGCCAGCGCACCATTGATTGGTGCGCTGGCTAATTGTTCCCTGCTCCTTCCCCATAAAAGTTACCTGCCCCTTCCTGCCCTTGCCAGATCTTTGTGCCCTAGTGCCTCTGAGAAAGCTTTCCATATTGTGTGTATTGCCTTGCCTGTTGCCGAACCCGTTGCTACCGCCTACTCGCCTTTGAACCCTTGCCGCCTGCCCTGACCTCTGCTTCGTCCGACTACGCTCCTGCTGCCTGCTCCCTGTGTACCATGCCATATCAGCTGCCAGAGAGGTTGAGTTGCTGCTGGAGGATACGACCTGGTGGTTACCGCCGCAGCAAGTCCATCCTGCCTTGCGGCGGGCTCTGGTGAAAACCAGTAACCACTTAAAACCGGTCCTCTGGTACAACCCGCGCCTTCCCCTCTCTGGTCAAGAGGATCCACTACCAGTCCTGCCGGTAAGATCCGGCCATGGATCCCGCTGATGTTCCTCTGCCAAACCTAGCGGACTTCACCTCCATTGTGGCCCAGCAAGGTCAGCAGCTAGCCCAGCTAACCGGCATGCTGCAGCAGCTCCTGCCGTCTCAGCAACAGCCAGCTCCTCCGCTTGCATCTGCTGTATCTCCTCCGCCCGCAGTTGCCACCGGTTCCAGAGTCCGCCTATCCCTGCTGGACAAGTGTGACGGAGATCCCAAGCAGTGCCGAGGGTTCCTGTCACAGTGCTCTCTCCACCTCGAGATACTGTCTGACCAGTTTCCTTCCGAGTGAGCCAAGGTAGCCTTTATCTTCAGTCTGCTCTCCGGGAAGGCCCTGGCCTGGGCTACACCGCTATGGGACCGCGCTGATCCTGCCACCTCCTCCGTCCAGAGCTTCTACCAAGAGTTCCGGAATGTTTTCGAGGAACCTGCCCGGGTTACCTCCACAGAGACTGCCTTACTAAATTTGTCCCAGGGAGGCTCTACTGTGGGTGACTACGCCATTCAGTTTCGCACCCTAGCCTCAGAACTGAACTGGAACAATGATACCCTTTGTACCACATTTAAGAAGGGACTTAACAGTGAAGTAAAGGACGGCCTGGCTGCACGTGAACTACCTTCCACCCTTAGTGACCTCATCTTGTTGGCCACTAGAATCGACAAGCGTTTCGCCGATAGGAACTCCTTCTTGAAAAAAGAAACGCTCAACCAAGACGCTACCCTCCTCTGACTCCCGTTTTTCAGCGTCTACCTCAACCTCTCTCCGGGCCTCCAGCCGTGGAAGCCATGCAGGTGGATCGTTCACGCATGACTCCGCAAGAACGAAGCCATCTCAGATGCGAGAACCTGTGTATGTACTGTGCCAGTACTGAGCACTTCCTGCGAGACTGTCCTCTTCGTCCACCGCGTTCCAGAAAAGCTTGCACCTAATAAACATGGGAGAGGCGTTGCTAGGTGTGGATTCCTCCTCTCCACATCTCATCATATCCGTGCAGTTGTTCCTCTTGGATTCCGGTTCAGCCGGCAACTTCATTCACGCCTCCTTGGTTGACAAGTACCGCATTCCGGTTGTCCGCCTAACTAAGCCTCTTTTTATTTCTACGGTTAACGGTGAGAGACTCTCTGTCACTGTGCAGTTCCGTACCCTGCCACTGCAGATGGATATTGGAATTTTTCATACAGAGACTCTAGAGTTCCTAGTCCTTCCCTTCTGCTCCTCCGAACTCCTCCTGGGTCTGCCATGGCTACAACGTCACAGTCTTGTTCTGAACTGGTCATCCGGTGAAACCTGCATTGGGGCCCCTGCTGTTCGGACCGGTGTCTCAAGCCTGCTCCTGTCAAGCGACTTTCGCAAGTTTCTCCGCCTCCAGGACTGCCTAAACCATATCATTGCTTTGCGGATGTCTTCTGCAAAAAACAAGCCGAGGTCCTTCCTCCTCACAGACCCTATGATTGTCATATCGACCTTATTCCTGGTTCTACGCCATCCTAGGGTAGAATTTATCCTCGGTTCCCTCCTCCCTTGCATAGACTACAGAGGACTCAATAAAATCACAATTAAGAACCGTTACCCTCTGCCCCTAATCTCAGAGTTATTTGATCGCCTACGTGGGGCCAAGATTTTCACCAAATTGGATCTTCGAGGGGCCTATAATTTGGTTCGTATCCGGGAGGGCGACGAGTGGAAGACCGCCTTTAACACAAGAGACGGTCACTTTGAGTACCTGGTGATGCCCTTCGGCCTCTGTAATGCACCAGCCGTCTTCCAGGAATTCGTCAACGATATCTTCAGGGACTTACTCTACTCCTGTGTGGTCGTATACTTGGATGACATCCTTGTCTTCTCCTCCGACCTGGACCAACACCGGGTCCATGTGCGACAAGTGCTTACCCGCCTGAGGAGAAATCGTCTATACGCCAAGATCGAAAAATGTCTTTTTGAGCAGTCCTCCTTGCCTTTTCTTGGGTTTCATTATTTATACTCAAGGACTTCAAATGGACCCCACCAAGCTCTCGGCGGTTTTGGATTGGCCACGCCCCTCTGGACTCCGAGCCATACAAAGGTTTTTGCGCTTCGCTAATTATTACAGACAATTCATCCCTCACTATTCCACTCTGGTGTCCCCAATTGTGGCCTTGACTAAAAAGGGCGCTAACCCTAAATCCTGGCCTTCCCAAGCTGAAGAAGCCTTCCAGTCCCTGAAGGTCACCTTTGCCTCAGCACCGGTTCTCTCTAGACCTGATTCCACCAAGCCCTTCTCTCCCGAAGTGGATGCCTCCTTGGTGGGAGCCGGAGCCGTGCTCACACAGAAATCTTCAAAGGGCAAGACCTTAACTTGTGGCTTCCTTTCTAAAACATTCTCTCCCGCGGAGAGAAATTATTCCATAGGGGACAGAGAACTGTTGGCTATTAAATTAGCACTGGAGGAATGGAGACATCTTCTTGAGGGAGCCACCCATCCTGTGAATATCTTTACGGACCACAAGAACCTGGCCTATCTTCAGTCTGCTCAAAGACTAAATCCTTGTCAGGCTCGCTGGTCTCTGTTCTTCGCCCGTTTTAATTTTGAGATCCATTTCCGTCCGGCTTCTAAGAACATTAGGGCAGACTCTCTGTCTCGCTCTTCTGATGTGGCGGGCGACGAGTTAACACCTCAACACATTATCCCACCAGAACGCCTGATTGCAGTCGCTCCTGCGGAACTGAGCCATCTTCCTCCTGGCAAATCCTACGTACTTCCACGTCACCGGGTGCAAATTCTCAAGTGGGGCCACGCTTCTTGCTACTGGAGGATACGACCTGGTGGTTACCGCCGCATTAAGTCCATCGCCTCTCTGGTCAAGAGGATCCACTACCAGTCCTGCCGGTACGTGACAACCTCTCATTCTTAACCACTTTTCCCTCAAGGTCACCGCTCCTTCTCCTGTCACTGGGTCCTCTGACGTCTTCTCGGTAAAAGAATGCCTCGCCTCCAAGGTCGTCAGAGGTAAAAAAAAAAAAATTGTTGACTGGGAGAATTGTGGCTCCGAAGAGAGGTCTTGGGAGCCTGATAACAATATCTTCAACAAGGAGCTCATCCATAGGTTCCTGGGCTCCAAAAATAGGGAGAGACCTAAGGGGGGGGGGGGTACTGTAACACCGAGCGCTCCGGGTCCTGCGGCTTCCCCGGAGCGCTCTCGGTGTTCGGCTTGTAGCAGCGCTCTGGTCACTGTCCCTGACCGGAAGCGCTGTCCCCCTGCCTGCGGCGGGGATGCGATCCGCTTGGTGGGCTGTCCTCGCCCGCAGGTCGCATCCCAAGTGACTTACCAGTCGGGTCCTGCTGTGTCTTCCTCTAATTGTGTCTTCCACTAATTGGTGCCTGGCCCAATTAAGTTGAATGCATAAATACTCACTTCCTTTTCCTCCCCTTGCCGGATCTTGTTACCTTGTGCCAGAGAAAGCGTTTCTTGTGTCCCTTTGCCTGTGTATCCAGACCCTTTGCCGTTTCCCCTGACTACGAAACGTTGCTGCCTGCCTTGACCTTCTGCTACGTCTGACCTCGCCTTGCCTTGTCCCTGTGTACCACGCCTGTCTCAGCTGTCAGTGAGGTTGAGTCGCTATCGGGTGGAATGACCTGAGGGTTACCTGCCGCAGCGAGTCCATCCCGCTTTGCGGCGGGCTCTGGTGAAAACCAGTAACCTCTTAGATTCCGTTCCCCTGGTATGGCCCACGCCATCGCCTCACTGACACAGGGGATCCACTCCTGAGTCCTTCCTGCATACCAGTCCGGATCCTGACACCTGGCTACCCTGTGGGAAGCCCATAAATTTGTAGTCATTGCATTGCTCTGGGATCCTGCCTCAAGAAGGATGCTTTGGCTCTCTCCCGGGATCTTAAGGCAGAGATTCGTAGATTAGAGGCATTGTTACTGTCCTCGCCCTCCCTTTCAGTCTTGCGGAGGCTAGTGGCTGCCCAGGCTCATCTGTGGGCCTTAGCCCTCCATAAAGTGGAGCGTCTCATACTGAGCATCTTATACTAAGCAGTGGTTTTATGAATGTGGTAATAAGGTCCACAGTATGTTGGCTCGGAACCTCCATTACCGTGCTGCTGCCCAGTCTCCCTCGGCTCTCAGGAACTCTTCTGGCACTCTTCACTATCACCCGGATGATGTCTTCCTTCTCTCTATTCCCTCCCCTCTCAACTCCAGTCTGACCTGGTGGAGTGTGATCTCTCCTTTCTGTGGGCCTGTGACCTGCCATTCCTGTCAGCTACTGATGGAGCCTCCTTAAATGCTCCAATCACCTTGCAGGAGCTTCAGGAGGTGGTTCAGTCCCTTCCTTCAGGGCGCTCTCCTGGGCCAGACGGGTTCACTTATCTCTACTATCGGACGTTTGCTTCTCAACTTCTTCCTTGATGGGTGAGAGGTCCTGCAGTCGCTTTTATATTCCCTGATCACTCTCATTCCTAAACTGGACAAGGATTGTTCAAGCTATCGGACTATCGCTCTCCTTAATGCTGATTTAAAGGTGTTTGCCAAGGTTTTTGCTAACTGTCTGTGCTGTTTTCTTCCCTCCCTTATCCATAAGTAGTGTTGCTCGCGAATATTCGCAATTCGAATATTATTCACGAATATCGCATATTTGCGAATTCGCGAATTTCGCGAATATAGCGCTATATATTCGTAATTACGAATATTCGTTTATTTTATTTTTTTTTTCCTTCACAGTACACATCACAGTGATCATCCCTCTCTGCTTCCAGCTTGTGTGGTGTAAAGAAGGCTGTAATACTACTGTGTGAGACTAGCGTGCAAAAATTCGCATATACGAAAAAAAGCATATGTTAATATTCGCATATGCGAATATTAACATGCGCTAATCTTCGCATATGCGAATTTCGTATTTGCTAATTTTGTATATGCTAATATTCACATATGTTAATTTTCGCATACGCGAATATTCGCATATGCGAAAATAAAACGAGGGTATACCGAATATGCGAATATTTGCGAATATATGACGAATATTCGTCCATATATTCGCGAATATTCGCGAATTCGAATATGGCCTATGCCGCTCAACACTATCCATAAGCACCAGGTGGGTTTCATCCCCAGTCGTCAGGGTGCGGACAACACTAGGAGAGTGGTGGGTCTAATAGACTTGGTCAATCGGCGCTCGGAGCAGGCTTTGGTGCGGAAAAGGCCTTAAATAGGCTAGGTTGCGCTGAGTGGCCTCTACTCCTGCCCTACTGCCACTATCAAACTTCCTCATGTCACTTCCTCTAGCTTTCCTCTTTATAATGGCACTCGACAGGGGTGTCCGCTGTCTCCCCTGATTTTTGCTCTTTGTATTGAGCTTCTGGCTGCTCTAATCCAGGAGACCTGGATATCTCGGATTTGTAGCTGCATGATTTCAAAAGCTCTCTTTTTGTGGATGATGCTCTTCTTACTCTGACCCATCCCCTGACATCCCTTCCTAATCTCTACAGGGTCCTGCAGTCCTATGGGGTGGTCTCGGGCTATAAGGTGAACCTATCTAAGACATGGGCGATGCCCTTTAATCTCAAGGTGTTTCTCTCCACTCTTCTTCGGGCTGATTACTTCTTTAAGTGGTCTCCCTTTGCTGTTAAAGGGGTACTCCTGCTCAGTGTTTGGAACAAACTGTTCCAAACGCTGGAGCCGGTGTAGGGAGCTTGTGATGTCATAGCCCCACCCCTCATGACATCACGCTCCACCCCCTCAATCCAAGTCTATGGGAGGGGGTGTGACAGCCGTCTTGCCCCCTCCCATAGACTTGCATTGAGGGGGCGGGTCAAACGCTGAGCAGCGGAGGACCCAGCCAATTTTCACTGTAGGACCCGGCCACTTTATGAACATCTGATCACTTTCAATTTAACCATTAATAACTCTGGGATGCTTGTACCTTTCATTCTGATTCCGAGACAGTTTTTTCGTGACATATTCTACTTTATGTTAGTGGCAAAATTTTGTCGATGCTTGCATCGTTTCTTGGTGAAAAATTCAAAAATTTGTTTTTAACTTTGAAGCTGGACAGTCAGTGGCTGTCCAGAAATGCTGGGAGTTGTTGTTTTGCAACAGCTGGAGGCTCCATTTTGGAAACACTGATGTACAATAAGTTTTTCATTTTTATTGGGGGGGGGGGCAGTGTAAGGGGGTGTATATGTAGTGTTTTCCCTTTATTATGTGTTAGTGTATTGTAGTGTTTTTAGGGTATGTTCGCACTGGCAAAGGTTTACATTGAGCTTCCCGGGGACCGAAATTCCCATGGGCGTACGGGTACGCCCTGGGTCCTTAAGACCCAGGTACAGAAGGTGTATCCATACACCCTGGGTCCTGTACAGGTTAAGTATCTAAGTGTCCTCCTTACCCCTTGATAGTCTTCCTTTTATTCCACTAACTTCCCTCCTTTGTTCAGTGCCCTTAGGACGTTAATTATTTCGTTAATTAGGACGTTATATTTCATTTTTTGTCCGTATTGCAGCTGTTAAAATGATGGTCCTTCCCATGCTACTTTACATTTTTGAGACTTTATCGGTCTGGGTCCCGCTTGCTGCTCTCCACTCGCTGTACTCAACCATTTTTAATTTTATTTGGGATGTCAAGCGGGACCGTTTGCTTATGTCCTAGTTGTTTGCCAAGTTTTTGTTACAGTGGGTCGTAAAAAAAAAAAAATGTAATTCTGTTGTAACCCCTGATTTTTTATTTTTACAAGGGGTTAATGCAGAAAAAGCTCCATAAAATTTGCTACCTAATTTCTCTTGATTCTGGAAATACCCATATCTGGATGTAAGTCGCCTTTACACAGCCCCCATGGTGCCAGAACAGTGGAAACTCCCCACAAGTCACCCCAGTTTGGAAACTGCACCCCTGCAGTGAGCATTTACACCCCACTTGCATTTGACAGATTTTTGGAAGATTGCTTTGCGTCCACATATGGGGTATATCTGTACTTGGAAAAAATAGTGTTACAAATTTTGGGGGACTTTTTTCATTTTGCCTTTTATGAAAAAGAAAAGTTGGGGGCTGCACTAGTTGGGGGCAACACCAGCATGTTAGTGTAAACATTTTTTTTTTTTTTTTACACTAACATGCTGGTGTTGCCCCATACTTTTAATTTTCATAAGCAGTAAAAGAAGAAAAAGACTCCCAAAATTTGTAACACAATTTCTCTCAAGTACTGATATACCCCATATGTGGACGCAAAGCGTTCTGCGGGCACACAACAGGGCTCAGGAGTGAGAGAGCACCATGTTCATTTGAGGCCTAAATTAGTGATTTCCACATGGATCCTTGCAGAGGTTCTAAAATAAACGCAATAGAATAAACAACCACATGTGACCCCATTTTGGAAACCACACCCCTCAAGAAATGTAACAAGGGGTGCAGTGAGCATTTACACCACACTGGTGTTCAACAGATTTTTTGGAACAGTAGGCTGTGCATATGTAAATTACATTTTTGATACTACAGACCACTGTTCCAAAAATCTTTCAGACATCTGTGGGGTGTAAATGCTCACTTCACTCCTTGTAACATTCCATGAAGGGTTTAGTTTCCAAAATGGGGTCACATATGCTTTTTTTTTTTATTGTTTTTTTTTTTTTTTTGCGCTTATGTCAGAAGCCACCCCTGAGCAAATCACCAATTTAGGCCTCAAATGTACATTTGCTGTCTCCTGAGCCATGTTGTGCACCCACACAGGGACGTGCACAGACATTTTGAAGGGCAGGGGCTCAAGTAAAAAAAAGAGGGCACTTTTCATAAATTAAAAAACGTCTGCCAGACTTAATGGGCAGATGTACTGCGGCCCAGGGACACAGTGGACTCCCGCCGGGCCTCCTCGACATTCCTATGCCCATAAAAGTTGGTGTTTTTGTAAAATCGAGTCAAGAACAGTTTCTATGAAGGTCTGCCATGTGTATATACACTTTGGCTGTGCTGTCAGTCTTATTTACAGAAAACATGTGACAGCTGCCCTATAATATACTGTATTATAGAGGAGATTTATACAAAACCTGTGCAGAGAAAGAGCGGTGCAGTCGCCCATAGCAACCAATCAGATCGTTTTGCAGAGGGCTTTTCCTCTGCAAAGGTTTTAATAAATCTCCCCCTATATTTCCCCACCTGAGCTCTATATGACAGAACCCATCACCAATAACCCAGCACCCATCACCAATCACCCAGCACCAATCACTCAGCACCCATCACCCATCCCCAATCACTCAGCACCCATCAACCATCACCCAGCACCCATCACCAATCACCCAGCACCCATCACCCAGCACCAATCACCCAGCACCAATCACCCAGCACCCATAACCAATCACCCAGCACCCATCACCAATCACCCATCACCCATCACCAATCACCCAGCACCCATCACCAATCACCCAGCACCAATCACCCAGCACCTATCACCAATCATCCAGCACCAATCACCCAGCACCCATCACCAATCACCCAGCATGCAGCACCAATCACCCAGCACCAATCACCCAGCACCCAGCACCAATCACCCAGCATCAATAACCCAGCACCAATCACCCAGCACCAATCACCCAGCACCCATCACCCATCCCCAATCACCCAGCACCCATCTTATGCAGGAATCTTCTCACAGCCCTGGTTCTTACACTGAAGAGATGGACACCTCACTAATATATACGTACAGTCTACAATATACTAGAGTTGGCAAAAAAAGAATTATAAATATACAAAGACGTCCATGCATAGCACAGCATACAGGATGGAGGCAGGGAAGCTCCGCCTCCATTGCGCACAAGACTGACTTCGCATACTAGCAATGTGGGGCAATACCTAGAAAATGGAAAGACCAATTTTTGTATACTGCACTGTAACCTAGTGCATTGGGTTTAGTGCGAATAAACAGCCTGTCAGTTTCCCTTTAATTATATACCTTACCCCCCTTAATGATCTATATACTGTGCCACCATTCATCTATTGATTCCCTATATACTGTGCCACCATTAATGAACTATATACTGTGCCACCATTAATGAACTATATACTGTGCCACCATTAATGAACTATATACTGTGCCACCATTCATCTATTAAATCCCTATATACTGTGCCACCATTAATGAACTATATACTGTGTCAGCATTAATGAACTATATATTGTGCCACCATTAATGAATTATATACTGTGCCACCATTCATCTATTAATTCCCTATATACTGTGCCACCATTAATGAACTATATACTGTGCCACCATTAATGAATTATATACTGTGCCACCATTCATCTATTAATTCCCTATATACTGTGCCACCATTAATGAACTATATACTGTGCCACCATTAATGAATTATATACTGTGCCACCATTCATCTATTAATTCCCTATATACTGTGCCACCATTAATGAACTATATACTGTGCCACCATTAATGAACTATATACTGTGCCAGCATTAATGAACTATATACTGTGCCACCATTAATTAACTATATACTGTGCCACCATTAATGAACTATATACTGTGCCACCATTAATGAACTATATACTGTGCCAGCATTAATGAACTATATACTGTGCCACTATTAATGAACTATATACTGTGCCACCATTAATGAACTATATACTGTGCCACCATTAATGAACTATATACTGTGCCACCATTAATGAACTATATACTGTGCCACCATTAATGAACTATATACTGTGCCACCATTAATGAACTATATACTGTGCCACTATTATTTAACTATACTGTGCCACCACTAAGGGTGCGTTCACACGTGCATATTTTCTGCTGCAGATCTGCTGCAGATTTGCTTTAGCAGAATTCTCTACCCATTGTCAATGGGAAGCAAAATCTGCAGCAGATCTGCAGCAAAAATAGGCACGTTTGAACGCACCCTAAGGATCTATACACAGTGCCAGCATACACAAAAAATATAATGTTCCAATATAATGAAATATATACTGTGCTTCCATAAATTCCCTATATACTGTGCTTACATTCCTCCAATAATTCCTTAATAATGTGCTTCATACAATAAATACAAGCACATAACATAAAGGCACATACATTACATAGGTCATATACACACATACAGTACATAGGTAATATACACACATACAGTACATAGGTAATATACACACATACAGTACATAGGTAATATACACACATACAAAGAGACACTGACACATACATACAGGTACAAATATACATTAAGAAACATAAATACACAGACACACATATAACATGGAATATATACTAAAATATACAGCCGATAAGCACATCATACATACAGGTACACACATACAATCACTCACAGATATATACACACATACATACATACACACACACACATACATACACACATACAGATTCACTTGCTTATATACATACACACATACATAGATTCACTTGCTCATATATATACACACACACACATATACATACATACACACATACATAGATTCACTTGCTCATATATATATACACACACACATACATAGATAGATTCACTTGCTCACATATACACACACATATACATACCAGTGGCGTTGCGACCCGGGTGCGGGGGGTGCGGCCCTAACCTAATGGGGTGACACCAAGACGCTCCGCAGCACCCCCCTCCCCAGCTACACTGACACCCCCCTACTGTGCCCGACCGGCCTCCCATCCGTCAGCACCCCCCCGCCTTCACCTGCGCTGTGTGTGTGCGGTGCGCCCGTCCATCAGCAACCCCCCCCTCTTTCAGTGCGCCCGTCCGTCATCACACCACCCCCCTCACCTTCACCAGCACTGTGCCCGGCCTCCGCTCCCACGTCTGCGCCGGCCTGACGTCACACCGTATGGCCGCGCAGGGGGACGTCAGTTACGTCACTCGCAGGGCGCCCAGTGAGAAGGATCGCTGCGCTGGATGGGTGAGTGTGTGTGTCTGTCTCTCTGTCTGTCTTTCTCTATCTATGTTTGTGTGTGTGACTCTGTGTGTGTGTCTGTCTGTGAGTGTGTGTGTCTCTGACTGTGTGTGTGTTTGTGTGTGTGTCTCTCTGTGTTGTATGTGGTTTCTTTTTTGTGTGTGCGTGTGTGTGTGTGTGGAGTTTGAACCAGTGATCTAATGTGGGGAGACTTTGACCCATTGTGGGAAACCTGCAAGGGAACCTGCGGCCTAATGTGGGGAAACTACTACCTAATGTGGGGAGTCTATTCTACCTAATGTGGGGAGTCTATTCTACCTAATGTGGGGAATCCGTGCTACCGAATGTGGGGAATCTATGCTACCTAATGTGGGGAAACTGCTACCTAATGTGGGGAATCTGTGCTACCTAATGTGTGGAAATTGCTACCTAATGTGGGGTAACTGGTACCTACCTAATGTGGGGGAACTGGTACCAAATGTAGGTAATCTATGCTGCCTAATGTGGGGAAAAGATGCTACCTAATGTGGGGAAACTGCTACCTACCTAATGTGGGGGAACTGCTGCCTATCTAATGCTCCCCCCCTGGCAGTAGCACCCTCATCATCCACCAGCAACACCCCCCCCCCCAGCAGCACCTCCATCAGCAGATCCTGTCAGGAGGATGATCCTGCCGATGGATGATGGGGGTAATACTGCCAGGGGGGATGGCCAGTAGCACCCTCATCATCCTCCAGCAACACCCCCCCCCCAGTAGTAGCACCCTCATCATCCACTAGCAACACCACCAATACCTTCCTCCCGTGGTAATAGCATCAGCTAACGGATGTTGAGGGGTGTTACTGCGGTTGTGGTATTATATTCAGAGGGTGCACTGTATGGCAACGTTATATTCAGAGGGCGCAGTTTGTGGTAGTATTATATTCAGAGGGCGCAGTTTGTGGTAGTATTATTAGAGATGAGCGAACGTACAGTAAATTCGATTCGTCACAAACTTCTCGGCTCGGCAGTTGATGACTTATCCTGCGTAAATTAGTTCAGCCTTCAGGTGCTCCGGTGGGCTGGAAAAGGTGGATACAGTCCTAGGAAAGAGTCTCCTAGGACTGTATCCACCTTTTGCAGCCCACCGAAGCACCTGAAAGCTGAACTAATTTATGCAGGAACTGCATCAACTGCCGAGCCGAGAAGTTTGTGACGAGTTGAATTTACTGTAGTTCGCTCATCTCTAAGTATTATATTCAGAGGGCGCAGGGGGTGGTAGTATTATATTCAGAGTGTACAGTATGTGTTGGTATTATATTCAGAGGGTACAGTATGTGGTAGTATTATATTCAGTGGGTACAGTGTGTGGCTGTATTATATTCAGGGGTACAGTATGTGGCAGATTTATGTTCAGAGTGTACAGTGTCTGTTGGCATTATATTCAGAATGTACAGTGTGTGGTAGTATTATATTCAGTGGGTATGGTGTATGGAAGGTTTATAATCAAAGAGTATAGTGTATAGTAGTATTATATTTAGAGGATACAGTGTCTGGCAGGTTTATAATAATAATAATTGTTTTCATATAGAGGATGAGAATGCGCTGACATAGTGAGGAGACGTCTGGGCGTCACATTCTACAGACAGAAGTTTTAGCTGGACCAGGCGGTATGTACCATCTGAATTAGATAAGGGAAGACTATAGAGAAGACGTCACCTGTAGTCACTGATATCATTGTTCATTCTCCTCTCTATGTCCTATAAGACCTGTAGTCTCTTGTCAGTTCTACAGTTAGGTCAGTGAAACTACAACTCCCAGCATAACCTCACCACTGCTCAAAGGGGTACTCTACTGGAAAACATTTTTTTTAATCAACTGGTGCTACAAAGTTAAACAGATTTGTAAATTACTTCTATTAAAAAATCTTAATCCTTCCAGTACTTATTAGCTGCTGTATAAGCGATTCACAGGAAGTTATTTTCTTTTTTAATTTATTTTCTGCCTGACCACAGTGCTCTGTGCTGACACCTCTGTCCATGTCAAGAACTGTCCATAGTAGGAGCAAATCCCCATAGCAAACCTCTGGACAGTTCCTGACATGGACAGAGGTGTCAGCAAATAGCACTGTGGTCAGACTGGAAATAACTATACAACTTCCTGTGGAGCATACACCAGCTTATAAGTACTGTAAGTATTAAGATTTTAAATAGAAGTAATTAAAAAATCTGTTTAACTTTCTGGCACCAGTTGATATAAAAGTAAATGTTTTCCAGTGGAGTACCCCTTTAAGTAATTCTGGGAGCAGTATATTTAAATGATGAAAACTTCTTTAACCCTTTCCCATTCTGTGGCAACTGGTATATCTGATTATTATACTGGAATTTCTCACAATGCGCTACAACAGTGGTGTCTGTCACAACAGGCTAAAAAGTTACTGGGGGGAGGAGGGAGGTATGGGAGTGACACCATTTTCTACCGCACCGGATGACACCAACCCTAGCAACGCCACTGTATACATACATACATATACATAGATTCACTTGCTCATATATATATACACATATACATAGATTCACTTGCTCACATATATATATATATATATACACACACACACACACACACACATACGCACACATACATAGATACACATATACATAGATTCACTTGCTCATATATATATACACATATACATAGATTCACTTGCTCACACACACATATATATATATATATATATATATACACACATACACACACACACACACACATACACACACATACATACATACACATATACATAGATTCACTTGCTCACATATATAGGCACATACATAGAGATAGACACACACACAAACACACATATATATGCACCTCACACTGACATACAGTCACTCACATATATACACAGTCACTTACACTAAGGCCCCAGCCATCCCTCTCTGCACAGGCGCATACATAGAGAAACACACAAACACATACACACAAAGATATATACATACACACACACACTGACATACAATCACTCACATATACACACACACACTAAGACACAATCACTCACATATATTTACAGTCACTTACAGTAAGGGCTGCATAGACTGAATTTTGTGTCTGGACATGCAGTGGGCGGGGCTTCTCTCTGCCTCCGCTGCTCCTGTCTCCTCTGTGTGGAGAGAAGCAGAGAAATGGCAGATAATGACAGGGAGAGTGGCGCCCCTTGCTGCAGGGAGGGCACAGCACCCTCCATTAAACCACATACAAATCTCCCCAGCAATGGATCCTTTTTACTTCACCTGTCACCCTGCAGCTCTTTTTGTGAGGGCACTAGAGGGGCAGGTGAGGAAAAGGGCAGGGGCTCCAGCCCCCTTTTCACTCCTATGTGTGCACGTCCCTGCACCCACACATTGCTTTGTGTCCACATATGGAGTCAGGGGTGGGCTGACAACACTTGGGGCCCCCAGACCAAAAAAAGGAAGGGCCCACTGCCTCCTCAGTCTTCTACCACGTCCCTTTTCCACCCAAATCTCCCACATAATAAACTAAAATGTGTTTATGTAAGAAACACTTTAACGTAGGCAAATTTCCATGACCAATAATACTGGTATACAAGGAGTAAATATATACCACTGATCTGCAGCGTCCTCTTTCCTTTTCTTCTCTGTCTGGATCAGACCACCATGTCAATCTCTTACCATCTGCAGGGCAAACATGTCAGACTCTACATTTTTTCAGTGTCCACCCATCTATAGGCCCACAAACTGTAATAATCCCCTTCAGGTAGATAGGTAGCCACGTAAATAAGTAACTAGGTAGGCGGATCAGGAATCCAGATATGTAGGTAGGTGACTAGCCAGGTAGGTAGGTAGGGGGCTAGCAAGGTAGTTAGGCAGCCATGTATGAAGGCCAGACATGTACATAGTTAGGTAGCCAGGTATGTAGGTAGTTAGATAGCCCGGTATGTAGGTAAGTATTTAGGCATACATATAAAGTTAGGTAGCCCCCCCCCCTTCCCTGTTGGTATAGACAGCAGAATTACCCCCCCCCCCCTCTTCCTTGTAGGTATAGGCAGCAGAGTTAACCCCCCTTCCCTGTAGGCATAGGCGGTAGAGTTAACCCCCCTTCCCCATAGGTTTAGGCAGCAGAGTTAACCCTCCTCCCTGTAGGTATAGGAACAGAGTAGACCCCTCCCCCTTTCTCCATAGGTATAGGCAGCAGTTAACCCCCCCTTTCCTCACAGGTGAATAGTGATTTTTCTGTACGTACACACAGTCAGGTTTACAACAAGTTTTCCGCTACAAGTTTGATCCTCGGCAAATTTCTCACAACTCAAACTCGGAACGGGGAACTTACGGCACCGATCTCTTTTTTTTCCAGGCCATTGGGTCACCAGAGATCCGAATGGCCTGGAAATGTCATATGGAAGGTCACAGTTTAGAGACCACTGCACAGTGGTCACCAAACTGTGGCCCTCCAGATATTGCAAAACTACAACTTTCAGCATCCCCAGACAGCCAACCCCATGTTTCCTGCTGTGAGTTTGAAGAGGAGCAGGCTCTCTGTGCCAAATTTTTGGCAGCAAATTTCCGCTGATGAAAATCCACCTCAACCCCTATTTTATAATGCAGATCTGTCACAAATATGCAGCAAAATGAGCATAATGAGCGGCTGTTCTGACTCGGATTTACCTAAGGTTCATTATTTTTCTCTAGGATACAGCATGGCGGCAGCAGCTACATCATAAGTATTTAAAATATTTTTAATGCTGCCGCCAAGGTTCCTGGTTGAAAATATAGCCCAGTGTGTCAGAAATGTGACAGACCCTATTTAACTCTTCCCATTTCATTTATTTTCTTTTTTTTTCTCCTTCCCTGCCTTCTAAGATAACTTTTTATTTTTCCACCAACAGAGTCGTATAATGGGGATTTTTTTTATTTATAGCACAACATTCTTTAATATTTTGTCTTGTAAAATGTTAGATATCACAATGGAAGCCTAACAGATCCCATTAAAAATAACACTATAAAATCATACAGTGGCCTTACCAGCTTTCTTTCTTAACCTTCCCTTATGACATCACACATGTGACATCAGTCTTTGGTTGATACCTTTACCAGCCACTAGTACAGTTCAGGCCTTAGGTATCAGAGGGAGCGCACACAAAGAGCAGATGAGGAAGAGGACAAGATGACACAGGAGAGGTACATCAATCCTAAATATTGATCAGAATACATCTAGAGTTCTAGACTTGCAAATAATGACTAGATCTTTTAAATATAATGTGTCACAATAATAGTGTTAATTGTATTAAATCTAGTTATTTAACTATACACTTTGCTGATGATCACAAATGACCAAGTATATACTGTTTATATTCAATTCTATTATACAAAGAGTTGGGGGGGGGTGTATGTCCTGTATGGGTATATTAAGTCTATGGGGGAGAATCATCAAAACCTGTGTAGAGGAAGAGTGGAGCATCAGATCAGATTGCTTCTTTCAGTTTTTAGAGGCCTTTTTAAAATGAAAGAATCAATCTTATTGGTTTCTACGGACAACTGGTCAACATTTCCTCTGCGCTGGTGTTGATAAATCTCCCCCTATATGTATAGTTTTCTATACTAAGAAAGTCAAAAGCACCTAAATGTCTAAAACACACCTATATGTTCAGTGTATGTGACCTACTAATGGGGGTGACAGGGAAGTAATGTAAGAGATGTCTGACCTTTAACATGACCTCCTGTTATAACCTAAAACAAGAAATTAGGCTGAAATAACGTACATTTCACTATTATAATGCTGGATTTCTTGTATGACTATTAGTACTGAATCATAAAAAGAAATGCATACATTGAATTTCCTTTAACATGATTGTCCCACAGAGCAAATTTGGTAAAATCAGATGTGTGCCCCATACATATATGTAAAGGGGTACAAAAATAATTTATATCCCTGTAGAGTTCTTCTCCCTCATGGATCTGATCCCCTAGTATCCTCTCTGAGCTGGAACCCTACCGTTGCCAGGCAACTTTCCCCCAATCCCCCTTGCTTATAAGCACAGTGGAAACAAACTGCCATTACCTTCAGGACACTGCAGTTGAACTGAGCATGTGTTAGGGTGCATTCACACCACGTTTTAGCTATACAGGGACCTGATTTGGCTGGGGGCAGTGAAAACCAGGTGCTCCCTTATCCCAGCCAGACCTGGCCCCCTTCTCATTCATTTGAATGATCTGACCAGAGTCAAACTGCGGTTTTCAGTTGGTTCAGAAAAACGGATATGGGGCAAAAATGAGCCGACCGGAGACATTGTTTGACTCCGGTTGGCTCATTTAAATGAATGAGAAGGGGGCCGGGACCGGCTGGGATATGGGAGCGCCCGGTTTTCACTCCCCCCAGCTGGATCCGGTCCCCATATAGCTAAAACGTGGTGTGAACCCACCCTTACCCCGACTTAGTGGGTCGTAACCAACAGTTATCAATACAATGCAGGTACATGGAGAATTAGTAATCTTATATCTCTCAAACAATATTGTAATCCTGGTATATTTAAATATGTTAAATGTCACATAATGCATTAGTATAGAACTTTTGTTTGTTGGTATTTTTTTTTTTAAATGAGACAACTTCTTTAACCCCTTATGGACCCAGCCATTTTACACCTTAGGACCAGGCCATATTTTGCACATCTGACCACTTTCACTTTAAACATTAATAACTCTGGAATGCTTTTAGTTATCATTCTGATTCCGAGACTGTTTATTCGGGACATATTCTACTTTAACATAGTGGTAACATTTTGTGGTAACTTGCATCCTTTCTTGGGGAAAAATCCCAAAATTTGATGAAAAATTTGAAAATTTAGCATTTTTCTAACTTTGAAGCTCTCTGCTTGTAAGGAAAATGGATATTCCAAATATTTTTTTTTATATTCACATATGCAATATGTCCACTTTATGTTTGCATCATAAAATTTACGTGTTTTCACTTTTGGAAGACACCAGAGGGCTTCAAAGTTCCAAACTCACTATTTTTCAGGGACCAGTTCAGGTTTGAAGTGGATTTGAAGGGTCTTCATCTTAGAAATACCCCACAAATGACCCCATTATAAAAACTGCAACCCCCAAAGTATTCAAAATGACATTCAGTCAGCGTTTTAACCCTTTAGGTGTTTCACAGGAATAGCAGCAAAGGGAAGGAGAAAATTCACAATCTTCATTTTTTACACTCGCATGTTCTTGTAGACCCAATTTTTGAATTTTTACAAGGGGTAAAAGGAGAAAATGTATACTTATATTTGTAGCCCAATTTCTCTCGAGTAAGCACATACCTCATATGTCTATGTAAAGTGTTCGTCGAGCGCAGTAGAGGGCTCAGAAGCGAAGAAGGGGGTTTTGGAGAGTACGTTTTTCTGAAATGGTTTTTGGGGGCATGTTGCATTTAGGAAGCCCCTATGGTGCCAGAACAGCAAAAAAAAAAAAAAAACACATGCCATACCATTTTGGAAACTAGACCCCTTGAGGAGCGTAACAAGGAATTAAGTGAGCCTTAATACCCCACAGGTGTTTCACCACTTTTGCATATGTAAAAAAATAAATAAAAAATTCACTAAAATGTGTGTTTCCCCCCAAATTTCACATTTTTGCAAGGGTTAATAGCAGAAAATAGCCCCCAAAATTTGTAACCCCATCTCTTCTGAGTATGGAGGTACTCCATAAGTTGACCTGAAGTGCACTACGGGTGAGAAGAGAAGGAGTCATATTTGGCTTTTTGAGAGCAAATTTTGCTCGGGGGGCATGTCGCATTTAGGAAGCCCCTATGGTGCCAGGACAGCAAAAGAAAAAACACATGGCATAACCTTTTGGAAACTAGACCCCTTGAGGAATGTAACAAGGAATCAAGTGAGCCTTAATACCCCACAGGGGTTTCACGACTTTTGCATACGTAAAAAAAAAAAAAAATTCACTAAAATGTGTGTTTCCCCCCCAAAATTTCACATTTTTGCAAGGGTTAATAGGGGAAGCCCCTATGGTGCAAGGACAGCAAAATAACCCCCACATAGCATACCATTTTGGAAACTAGACCCCTTGAGGAACATAACAAGGGGTACAGTGAGCATTTACCCCCCCCCCCCCACTGGTGTCTGTCAGATCTTTGGAACAGTGGGCTGTACAAAATGTTTTATTTGCACAGCCCACTGTTCCAAAGATCTGTCAGACACCAGTGGGGTGTAAATTCTCACTGCACCCCTCATTACATTCCGTGAGGGGTGTAGTTTCCAAAATGGGGTCACATGTGGGGTTTTATTGTTTTTGCGTTTGTCAAAACCGCTGTAACAATCAGCCACCTCTGTGCAAATCACATCAAATGTACATGGTGCACTCTCCCTTCTGGGCCTTGTTGTGCGCCCCCAGAGCACTTTGCGCCCACATATGGGGTATCTCCGTAGTCGGGAGAAATTGCTTTACAAATTTTGGGGGGCTTTTTTCCCTTTTACCTCTTGTCAAAATGAAAAGTATAGGGCAACATCAGCATGTTAGTGTAAAAAATTTATTTTTTTACACTAACATGCTGGTGTAGACCCCAGCTTCACCTTTTCATAAGGGGTGAAAGGAGATAAAGCCCCCCAAAATTTGTTAGGCAATTTCTCCCGAGTACGGTGATACCCCATATGTGGCCCTAAAATGTTGCCTTGAAATACGACAGGGCTCCGAAGTGAGAGAGCGCCATGTGCATTTGAGGCCTGAATTAGGGATTCGCATAGGGGTGGACATAGGGGTATTCTACGCCAGTGATTCCCAAACAGGGTGCCTCCAGCTGTTGAAAAACTCCCAGCATGCTTGGACAGTCAACGGCTGTCTGGCAATACTGGGAGTTGTTGTTTTGCAACAGCTGGAGGCTCCATTTTGGAAACAGTGGCGCACCAGACATTTTTAATTTTTATTGGGGAGGGGAGGGGGGCTGTGTAGGGGTATGTGTATATGTAGTGTTTTTTACTTTTTATTTTATTTTGTGATAGTATAGTGTAGTGTAGTGTTTTTAGGGTACAGTCACATGGGCGGGGGATTACAGCGAGTTTTCCGCTGCGAGTTTGAGCTGCCAGGCAAAATTTGCTGCATCGCAAACTTGCAGCCTGATACTCACTGTAAGCCCCCTGCCCATGTGAATGTACCCTGTACATTCACAGGGGGGCCTCCAGCTGTTGCAAAACTACAACTCCCAGCATGCACTGTCTATCAGTGCATGCTGGTAGGTATAGTTTTGCAATAGCTGGAGGCACACGGGTTGGGAAACACTGAGTTAGGAAACAGACAATGTTTCCCAACCAGTGTGCCTCCAGTTGTTGCAAAACCACTACTCCCAAACATTCTCAGGCATGCTGGAAGTAGATGTTCTGCAACATCTTTAGAGCCAGATGTTGCCAAACTACAACTCCCAGCATGCTTGGAGTTGTAGTTTTGCAACATCTGGAGGACTACAGTTTGCAGACCACTAATACAGTGGTTCCCAATCTGTGCCCTTCCAGATGTTGCAAAACTACAACTCCCAGTATGCCAAAACTGTCCAGGCATGCTGGGAGTTGTAGTTCTGCAACATCTGAAGGGCCAGATGTTACAGAACTACAACTCCCAGCATGCCTGGACAGTAATGGCATGCTGAGGATGTGTAGTTTTGCAACATCTGGAAGGGCACAGTGGTCTCCAAACTGTGGACCTCCAGATGTTGCAAAACTGCAACTCCCAGCATGCCCAGGGCATTTGCCCTGGATGCCTGCTGAAGCATTTCAGCAGGCATCCGCTTCTGATCTCAGCCCGGCGCGCGGCAGGGACCGGAAAACGCCAGGACGTACGGGGACGTCCTGGGTCCTTAAAGCCCAGGGTGCGGGGACGTCCCCGTACGTCCTGGGTCCTTAAGGGGCTAAAGGTGTACTCCGCCCATAGACATCTTATCCCCTATCCAAAACATTGTGGATGAGATGTCTGATCCTGGAGTGGGTCTGGCCACTTGGACCCCCCACGATATCTGGGCCGACTCTGCGGAATCTGTGGCAATCCATATCGCCAAACCACACCCCCTCTATTCATGTCTATGGGAGGGGGCGTGACGGCACAGAGATCGCGGGGGTTCCCAGTGGCAAGACACCTGCCATCAGACATCTTATTCCCTATCCTTTCTATAGCGGATAAGATGTTCAGGGGCAGAGTACCACTTTAAAGGGAATTTATCAACTCTATTTGCTCCAAAGAACTTCAGACCCTATTGTACCTTTTTTTTTTTTTAGCTGATAATAGTTGCCTAATTTGTAAAATCAGTGTTCAATTTTTCAGCCAAGTTCCAAAGAGGTGGGGTTAATCTGCTGAAGTGCCGAAGCTTGGCACACCTCCTCGCTTGCTCCCACCTCCCAGGCCCTCCTTGATTGATGTTCTGAGCCCGGTTTTTCAATCAAGAAGGAGCTGGAGGGGAGAGCAAGTAAGTGGATGTGCCGGGATGAGACACTTGAGCAGCTTAGATCAGCCTCCTTGCACCCTACATTTGTGTATTACACCTGAATATTAGACAATACTGGAGTAAACTATGTGGAATGTTGATTTAGGGATCTATCCAATTGCTAGCAGGCCATGGACACAAGATTACATATAAGATAAGGTTATATGCCGACCAGGTATTATATTGTAGTTCCCAGCGAATTGAATCTAACTTTGAAGGGGAAGTGCCTTTAGGCACTTCCCCCTTCAAAGTTAGCGGGTCATGTAGAAATTTTTCTGTACCATGTCTATGACAATCATGGGTGCTTTTTGCCTTCCTTAGGTTGTAGGGCTATTGTTACCATTAAAATTGTCAGAACCCTAAAATAAACCCTAACAGACCCAACTAAACTAAGGAATACATGTTCATAGTTATTAAAAAGAGGAAACACACCCCTCAAGGAACATAACAAGGGGTACAGTGAGCCTTAACACACCACAGGTGTTTGATGACTTTTTGTAAAATTTGGATGAGTAAATAAAAAAAAATAGGAGGAAATACGAGAAAATGCCCCTCAAAATTTGTAACCCCATTTCTTCTGGGTTTGGAAGTATCCCATGTATGGATGTAAAGTGCTCTGCGAGCAAACTACAATGATCAGAAGAGAAGAAGCGCCATTGGGCTTTTGGAGAGAGAATTCGTCTGGAATTCAAGTCAGGGGACATGTGCGTTTACAAAGCCCCCATGGTGCCAGAACAGTGGACCCCCCCACATGTGACTCTATTTCGGAAACAACACCCCTCACAGAATGTAACAATGGGTGCAGTGAGCATTTACACCCCACTGACGTTTGACAGACTTTTGGAACAGTGGGCTGTGCAAATGAAAACTTAAATTTTTCATTTTCATGGACCCCTGTTCCAAAAATCTGTCAGACACCAGTAGGGCATAAATGCTCACTGCACCCCTTATTACATTCCATGAGGGGTGTAGTTTCCAAAATGCGGTCACATGTTGGGGGGGGTTCCGCTGTTCTGGCACCATGGGGGCTTTGTAAACGCACATGGCCTTCAATTCCAGCCAAATTCTCTCTCCAAAAGTCCAATGGCGCTCCTTCTCTTCTGAGCCCTGTAGTGAGCCAGCAGAGCACTTTATGTCCACACATGGGGTTATTTATATATTCAGAAGAAATGGTGATACAAATTATGGGGGGCTTTTTCTCAATTACCCCTTGTGAAAATGAAAAATTTGGGATAACATTAGAAATTAGAAATATTAGCAATAAATTCATCATAAAATATACTTACTGTTAAATACTTTAACTCAATATAAAATAAAAATAAAAACAATAAAAATTAATAAAATGTAAAAAATATATATAAAAAATATGTATAGAAAAATCTAAAATCACTAACTAAAAAATAAAATACACAAAATATATAAAAAATACAAATAATAACATAAATATAACAAAAATAAAATATAGGTAAAGTGCGAGCTGATCAGCTACCACCGGACCATCCTCCCAAAACCAACGCACGGCAGGTGTATGGCAGCACCGAATGCAGAAACAAGGAAGAAATGCCAGCGAGGTAAAGCGGATCCCAGATTTATTAAATGGATAAAAACAGGAACGGTAAATACAGGGTTACGCGTTTCAGGCGTGTAACAGGATGCCCTTAGTCATACTAAAATATAAAATATAGCACCAATCACTAATAATAAATAGATTAAGATTATACAAGCAAGAACTTTCTGAATAAGATAACGTTTTTTCACTTCCATCTACTGTATATATATATGTGTATATATATATATATATATATATATATATGTATAATTCCCTCTGCTTCCCTTCTCCCTTCCTTATTCCCCCCCCCCCGCGCCCATCCCTTGCAACTTACATGCTACTCAAGAAATCCATATCTTAGGACATCATATATCCCAGACTACCATAGCTTATTACATAACAAACAGAATAAATAGCAGTCTATACCGATTCACAGAATATAAATAAATAAAATATTTTTTTCTCCTATAAAATTGCATGAGTTACAAGATCATTTACATGAGAATATAATTACTCATGTTAATATCACACTTTTACATACTCCATGGTCTGCACTATGGATAATTTGGAACATACCCTACACAGTCTTAGTCCCATAACATGTGCAGTAGTACTCTAGAAGTGAAATACAGACAAAGTCCGAAGTCATGCGCACAGGTCCAGCAATATGTAGATATCGCGAGAAGTGAATCATCCATCATGAGGCTTGCGCATTGATTACCAATGTGTGGACATGCGTACCTACTGTGACATCACATGTAAACAAAGGTGGTGATAGGCGCAGAAAATAAACACATGCCAGACCATAACAAACTGTATGATTGGTTGCGATTTTTCGCAGGATTGGTACACAACAATAGCGGGACACAAGATTGTGATGTGCGGCCATCTGATTGGCGATAGCACGGCACAGGAAATGAACGCAATGTGAGATTATATAAAGCCTACCTTGCGTCCGGGGCACCATTAGCCTCAAAGCCCTTGACCAAGCTGGTTTATTCAGCGAAACGTCGAAGAGGCTAGCCATGTTTTAATACAGCGTGTGTTCACTGTTAGTAATGTTAATGCAGCATGCATACTCACCTACTAGTGCACAGATCATAGTGCACAATATATATTAATTGTTGAGCACTAACAGAAACTTAGTAGGTAGGAGAGGTTTTCCATTTCCATAAAAACTTCAGTGACACCGCCGATAATTTTAAACCGTGTGTTTCATAAGGGTAGCTTTTTAGTTTGTGAATTGAATAAAGTTTAAAAGTTTTAGGGGGGCTTCTAGTAAGGGTTTTCCCCAGAAGGGGTAGCCCCTTAAAGGTTGATATTGCACTATTACCCTGGAACCTTCAGGGATCCTTTTTTGTTTAATTCACTGACCATTGAAGGAAAGTAAACATTGCTGGTTAGCTCAATGGTGCTGATCGGGACCTCCGCGATAAAATCGTGGCGTCCCGAACAGCTTGCAGGACGCGAGGAGGATCCCTACCTGCCTCCTCGCTGTCCGATCGCCAAATGACTGCTCCATGCCTGAGATCCAGGCAGGAGCAGTTGAGTGGCAATAACACTGATCAATGCCATGCTAAAAGAAACAAAAAATAACACATACCCCAAACATTGCAAACACAAAACCCCCAAAAACCTGTCAATAGTCTCTGTCAACATGATCCTGGGAGGGAAAATACACTGCACTACAACAGAAATAAAAATCCCTATCATCTATATCTCAATGGGTTCCATCTTTTCTTTTGTTCTTTTTTCTAATGCGGTTTTATAATCCCTGAGACAAGTAGTTCTGGCCCTAGAGTGTTATATATATTAGCGTCTGTAGCATGTATAAGGGACATGTTATCATACCTGTGTCTTTTATAGGTGATTGATGCCCGGTGAGAAGGTGAAAGTGACCTATACCCCCGTCAGCTGCAGGAAAGGAACCAAGAGACAGGTAATTAATATTTATATTAATTACTGATAACAATCAGGCTAGATATAACATCTAGACCTGCAGAGATGTCATAGTCTCTACCTTATACATGAAGATATATGTGATTTTAATAAGTATATCGTCTATAGACAGCTTCTTATATAACAAAACTGTGTCTCAGGTACAGAGATTGGGAACATTTATGATTTCTAATATCTGTTTTTTATTTGTAGTAATCCCTTTTTCAATAGACTGACCGCAGATTTAAGACATAACTGTACTGTAAAGAAAAATCTATAAGTTAATGTAATAAATCACATACTATAACTGATTATTGCCATTTAAAACTATGAAAAATACATTATGTTGATTATAAAACAGAAATACAGAATGGAAACAACCGTCTGTGGCTCAAGCTCGACTGCCCCTTTCTTTGAGTGGCCCCTCAATGTTGTGGAAACGGGTGGAGGACATTGTCTCCATTAGAATGGGTCCCCCTACGATGCTTCGGCTGTTGATCTGAAGTGCATTCTGTGCTTTGGAACCTCGGGGGCAAACTGTATTTCTGTTATAAATTTTTAGTTTAGCAATTCCCACCGCAACATGGTTAATCTCTATCCTAAATTTCTGCACAAAATTGATAACAGACATTCCAAGAAATATTTTACCAAATAAAAATATATAAAATATTGATGAAACTGATGAATAATAATAACAACAAAAATAACAGTTTTTGATTAAAAAACAAAAAAACTAAAATAATTTATAAAATATTTTGCTCCTGCCCCCTTCCCCCAAAAATAAAAAAACATATATTACCCTTAAAATTTATGAATAAAGAAACAAAAAATAACACATACCCCAAACATTACAAACACAAAACCCCCAAAAACCTAACAATAGTCTCTGTCAACATCATCCTGGGAGGGATAATACACTGCACTGCAATAGAAATATAAATCCCTATCATCTATATCTCAATGGGTTCCATCTTTTCTTTTGTTCTTTTTTCTAATGCGGTTTTATAATCCCTGAGACAAGTAGTTCTGGCCCTAGAGTGTTAGATATATTAGCGTCTGTAGCATGTATAAGGGACATGTTATCATACCTGTGTCTTTTTATAGGTGATTGATGCCCAGTGAGAGGGTGAAAGGGACCTATACCCCCGTCAGCTGCAGGAAAGGAACAAAGAGACAGGTAATTAATATTTATATTAATTACTGATAACAATCAGGCTAGATACAACATCTAAACCTGCAAAGATGTCATAGTCTCTACCTTATACATGAAGATATATGTGTTTTTAATAAGTATATCGTCTATAGACAGCTTCTTATATAACACAACCATGTCTCAGGTACAGAGATTAGGAACATTTATGATTTCTAATATCTGTTTTTTATTTGTAGTAATCCCTTTTTCAATAGACTGACCGCAAATTTAAGACATAACTGTACTGTAAAGAAAAATCTATAAGTTAATGTAATAAATCCCATACTATAACTGATTATTGCCATTTAAAACTATGAAAAATACATTATGTTGATTATAAAACAGAAATACAGAATGGAGACAACCGTCTGTGGCTCAAGCTCGACTGCCCATTTCTTTGAGTGGCCCCTCAATGTTCTGGAAACGGGTGGAGGACATTGTCTCCATTAGAATGGGTCCCCCTAAGATGCTTCGGCTGTTGATCTGAAGTGCATTCTGTGCTTTGGAATCTCGGGGGCAAACTGCATTTCTGTTATTAATTTTTAGTTTAGCAATTCCCACCGCAACATGGTTAACCTCTATCCTAAATTTCTGCACAAAATTGATAAAAGACATTCCAAGAAATATTTTGCCAAATAAAAATATATAAAATATTGATGAAGTTGATGAATAATAATAACAACAAAAAAAACAATTTTTTATTAAAAAACAAATAAACAATAATAATTTATCAAATATTTTGCTCCTGCCCCCTTCCCCAAAAATAAAAAAACATATATTACCCTTAAAATTTATAAATAAAGAAACAAAAAATAACACATACCCCAAACATTGCAAACACAAAACCCCCAAAAACCTAACAATAGTGTCTGTCAACATCATCCTGGGAGGGATAATACACTGCACTACAATAGAAATAAAAATCCCTATCATCTATATCTCAATGGGTTCCATCTTTTCTTTTGTTCTTTTTTCTAATGCGGTTTTATAATCCCTGAGACAAGTAGTTCTGGCCCTAGAGTGTTATATATATTAGCGTCTGTAGCATGTATAAGGGACATGTCATCATACCTGTGTCTTTTTATAGGTGATTAATGCCTGGTGAGAGGGTGAAAGGGACCTATACCCCCGTCAGCTGCAGGAAAGGAACAAAGAGACAGGTAATTAATATTTATATTAATTACTGATAACAATCAGGCTAGATATAACATCTAGACCTGCAGAGATGTCATAGTCTCTACCTTATACATGAAGATATATGTGATTTTAATAAGTGTATCGTCTATAGACAGCTTCTTATATAACAAAACTGTGTCTCAGGTACAGAGATTGGGAACATTTATGATTTCTAATATCTGTTTTTTATTTGTAGTAATCCCTTTTTCAATAGACTGACCGCAGATTTAAGACATAACTGTACTGTAAAGAAAAATCTATAAGTTAATGTAATAAATCACATACTATAACTGATTATTGCCATTTAAAACTATGAAAAATACATTATGTTGATTATAAAACAGAAATACAGAATGGAAACAACCGTCTGTGGCTCAAGCTCGACTGCCCCTTTCTTTGAGTGGCCCCTCAATGTTGTGGAAACGGGTGGAGGACATTGTCTCCATTAGAATGGGTCCCCCTACGATGCTTCGGCTGTTGATCTGAAGTGCATTCTGTGCTTTGGAACCTCGGGGGCAAACTGTATTTCTGTTATTAATTTTTAGTTTAGCAATTCCCACCGCAACATGGTTAATCTCTATCCTAAATTTCTGCACAAAATTGATAACAGACATTCCAAGAAATATTTTACCAAATAAAAATATATAAAATATTGATGAAACTGATGAATAATAATAACAACAAAAATAACAGTTTTTGATTAAAAAACAAAAAAACTAAAATAATTTATAAAATATTTTGCTCCTGCCCCCTTCCCCCAAAAATAAAAAAACATATATTACCCTTAAAATTTATGAATAAAGAAACAAAAAATAACACATACCCCAAACATTACAAACACAAAACCCCCAAAAACCTAACAATAGTCTCTGTCAACATCATCCTGGGAGGGATAATACACTGCACTGCAATAGAAATATAAATCCCTATCATCTATATCTCAATGGGTTCCATCTTTTCTTTTGTTCTTTTTTCTAATGCGGTTTTATAATCCCTGAGACAAGTAGTTCTGGCCCTAGAGTGTTAGATATATTAGCGTCTGTAGCATGTATAAGGGACATGTTATCATACCTGTGTCTTTTTATAGGTGATTGATGCCCAGTGAGAGGGTGAAAGGGACCTATACCCCCGTCAGCTGCAGGAAAGGAACAAAGAGACAGGTAATTAATATTTATATTAATTACTGATAACAATCAGGCTAGATACAACATCTAAACCTGCAAAGATGTCATAGTCTCTACCTTATACATGAAGATATATGTGTTTTTAATAAGTATATCGTCTATAGACAGCTTCTTATATAACACAACCATGTCTCAGGTACAGAGATTAGGAACATTTATGATTTCTAATATCTGTTTTTTATTTGTAGTAATCCCTTTTTCAATAGACTGACCGCAAATTTAAGACATAACTGTACTGTAAAGAAAAATCTATAAGTTAATGTAATAAATCCCATACTATAACTGATTATTGCCATTTAAAACTATGAAAAATACATTATGTTGATTATAAAACAGAAATACAGAATGGAGACAACCGTCTGTGGCTCAAGCTCGACTGCCCATTTCTTTGAGTGGCCCCTCAATGTTCTGGAAACGGGTGGAGGACATTGTCTCCATTAGAATGGGTCCCCCTAAGATGCTTCGGCTGTTGATCTGAAGTGCATTCTGTGCTTTGGAATCTCGGGGGCAAACTGCATTTCTGTTATTAATTTTTAGTTTAGCAATTCCCACCGCAACATGGTTAACCTCTATCCTAAATTTCTGCACAAAATTGATAAAAGACATTCCAAGAAATATTTTGCCAAATAAAAATATATAAAATATTGATGAAGTTGATGAATAATAATAACAACAAAAAAAACAATTTTTTATTAAAAAACAAATAAACAATAATAATTTATCAAATATTTTGCTCCTGCCCCCTTCCCCAAAAATAAAAAAACATATATTACCCTTAAAATTTATAAATAAAGAAACAAAAAATAACACATACCCCAAACATTGCAAACACAAAACCCCCAAAAACCTAACAATAGTGTCTGTCAACATCATCCTGGGAGGGATAATACACTGCACTACAATAGAAATAAAAATCCCTATCATCTATATCTCAATGGGTTCCATCTTTTCTTTTGTTCTTTTTTCTAATGCGGTTTTATAATCCCTGAGACAAGTAGTTCTGGCCCTAGAGTGTTAGATATATTAGCGTCTGTAGCATGTATAAGGGACATGTTATCATACCTGTGTCTTTTTATAGGTTATTGATGCCCGGTGAAAGGGTGAAAGGGACCTATACCCCCGTCAGCTGCAGGAAAGGAACAAAGAGACAGGTAATTAATATTTATATTAATTACTGATAACAATCAGGCTAGATACAACATCTAAACCTGCAAAGATGTCATAGTCTCTACCTTATACATGAAGATATATGTGTTTTTAATAAGTATATCGTCTATAGACAGCTTCTTATATAACACAACCATGTCTCAGGTACAGAGATTAGGAACATTTATGATTTCTAATATCTGTTTTTTATTTGTAGTAATCCCTTTTTTAATAGACTGACCGCAAATTTAAGACATAACTGTACTGTAAAGAAAAATCTATAAGTTAATGTAATAAATCCCATACTATAACTGATTATTGCCATTTAAAACTATGAAAAATACATTATGTTGATTATAAAACAGAAATACAGAATGGAGACAACCGTCTGTGGCTCAAGCTCGACTGCCCATTTCTTTGAGTGGCCCCTCAATGTTCTGGAAACGGGTGGAGGACATTGTCTCCATTAGAATGGGTCCCCCTAAGATGCTTCGGCTGTTGATCTGAAGTGCATTCTGTGCTTTGGAATCTCGGGGGCAAACTGCATTTCTGTTATTAATTTTTAGTTTAGCAATTCCCACCGCAACATGGTTAACCTCTATCCTAAATTTCTGCACAAAATTGATAAAAGACATTCCAAGAAATATTTTGCCAAATAAAAATATATAAAATATTGATGAAGTTGATGAATAATAATAACAACAAAAATAACGGTTTTTTATTAAAAAACAAATAAACAATAATAATTTATCAAATATTTTGCTCCTGCCCCCTTCCCCAAAAATAAAAAAACATATATTACCCTTAAAATTTATAAATAAAGAAACAAAAAATAACACATACCCCAAACATTGCAAATACAAAACCCCCAAAAACCTAACAATAGTGTCTGTCAACATCATCCTGGGAGGGATAATACACTGCACTACAATAGAAATAAAAATCCCTATCATCTATATCTCAATGGGTTCCATCTTTTCTTTTGTTCTTTTTTCTAATGCGGTTTTATAATCCCTGAGACAAGTAGTTCTGGCCCTAGAGTGTTATATATATTAGCGTCTGTAGCATGTATAAGGGACATGTCATCATACCTGTGTCTTTTTATAGGTGATTAATGCCTGGTGAGAGGGTGAAAGGGACCTATACCCCCGTCAGCTGCAGGAAAGGAACAAAGAGACAGGTAATTAATATTTATATTAATTACTGATAACAATCAGGCTAGATATAACATCTAGACCTGCAGAGATGTCATAGTCTCTACCTTATACATGAAGATATATGTGTTTTTAATAAGTATATCGTCTATAGACAGCTTCTTATATAACACAACTGTTTCTCAGGTACAGAGATTGGGAACATTTATGATTTCTAATATCTGTTTTTTATTTGTAGTAATCCCTTTTTCAATAGACTGACCGCAGATTTAAGACATAACTGTACTGTAAAGAAAAATCTATAAGTTAATGTAATAAATCACATACTATAACTGATTATTGCCATTTAAAACTATGAAAAATACATTATGTTGATTATAAAACAGAAATACAGAATGGAAACAACCGTCTGTGGCTCAAGCTCGACTGCCCCTTTCTTTGAGTGGCCCCTCAATGTTGTGGAAACGGGTGGAGGACATTGTCTCCATTAGAATGGGTCCCCCTACGATGCTTCGGCTTTTGATCTGAAGTGCATTCTGTGCTTTGGAACCTCGGGGGCAAACTGTATTTCTGTTATTAATTTTTAGTTTAGCAATTCCCACCGCAACATGGCTAACCTCTATCCTAAATTTCTGCACAAAATTGATAACAGACATTCCAAGAAATATTTTGCCAAATAAAAATATATAAAATATTGATGAAACTGATGAATAATAATAACAACAAAAATAACAGTTTTTGATTAAAAAACAAAAAAACTAAAATAATTTATAAAATATTTTGCTCCTGCCCCCTTCCCCCAAAAATAAAAAAACGTATATTACCCTTAAAATTTATGAATAAAGAAACAAAAAATAACACATACCCCAAACATTACAAACACAAAACCCCCAAAAACCTAACAATAGTCTCTGTCAACATCATCCTGGGAGGGATAATACACTGCACTGCAATAGAAATATAAATCCCTATCATCTATATCTCAATGGGTTCCATCTTTTCTTTTGTTCTTTTTTCTAATGCGGTTTTATAATCCCTGAGACAAGTAGTTCTGGCCCTAGAGTGTTAGATATATTAGCGTCTGTAGCATGTATAAGGGACATGTTATCATACCTGTGTCTTTTTATAGGTGATTGATGCCCGGTGAGAGGATGAAAGGGACCTATACCTCCGTCAGCTGCAGGAAAGGAACAAAGAGACAGGTAATTAATATTTATATTAATTACTGATAACAATCAGGCTAGATACAACATCTAAACCTGCAAAGATGTCACAGTCTCTACCTTATACATGAAGATATATGTGTTTTTAATAAGTATATCGTCTATAGATAGCTTCTTATATAACACATCCATGTCTCAGGTACAGAGATTAGGAACATTTATGATTTCTAATATCTGTTTTTTATTTGTAGTAATCCCTTTTTCAATAGACTGACCGCAAATTTAAGACATAACTGTACTGTAAAGAAAAATCTATAAGTTAATGTAATAAATCACATACTATAACTGATTATTGCCATTTAAAACTATGAAAAATACATTATGTTGATTATAAAACAGAAATACAGAATGGAGACAACCGTCTGTGGCTCAAGCTCGACTGCCCATTTCTTTGAGTGGCCCCTCAATGTTGTGGAAACGGGTGGAGGACATTGTCTCCATTAGAATGGGTCCCCCTAAGATGCTTCGGCTGTTGATCTGAAGTGCATTCTGTGCTTTGGAATCTCGGGGGCAAACTGTATTTCTGTTATTAATTTTTAGTTTAGCAATTTCCACCGCAACATGGTTAACCTCTATCCTAAATTTCTGCACAAAATTGATAAAAGACATTCCAAGAAATATTTTGCCAAATAAAAATATATAAAATATTGATGAAGTTGATGAATAATAATAACAACAAAAATAACAGTTTTTTATTAAAAAACAAATAAACAATAATAATTTATCAAATATTTTGCTCCTGCCCCCTTCCCTAAAAATAAAAAAACATATATTACCCTTAAAATTTATAAATAAAGAAACAAAAAATAACACATACCCCAAACATTGCAAACACAAAACCCCCAAAAACCTAACAATAGTGTCTGTCAACATCATCCTGGGAGGGATAATACACTGCACTACAATAGAAATAAAAATCCCTATCATCTATATCTCAATGGGTTCCATCTTTTCTTTTGTTCTTTTTTCTAATGCGGTTTTATAATCCCTGAGACAAGTAGTTCTGGCCCTAGAGTGTTATATATATTAGCGTCTGTAGCATGTATAAGGGACAAGTTATCATACCTGTGTCTTTTTATAGGTGATTGATGCCCGGTGAGAGGGTGAAAGGGACCTATACCCCCGTCAGCTGCAGGAAAGGAACAAAGAGACAGGTAATTAATATTTATATTAATTACTGATAACAATCAGGCTAGATACAACATCTAAACCTGCAAAGATGTCATAGTCTCTACCTTATACATGAAGATATATGTGTTTTTAATAAGTATATCGTCTATAGACAGCTTCTTATATAACACCACCATGTCTCAGGTACAGAGATTAGGAACATTTATGATTTCTAATATCTGTTTTTTATTTGTAGTAATCCCTTTTTCAATAGACCTACCGTAGATTTAAGACATAACTGTACTGTAAAGAAAAATCTATAAGTTAATGTAATAAATCACATACTATAACTGATTATTGCCATTTAAAACTATGAAAAATACATTATGTTGATTATAAAACAGAAATACAGAATGGAGACAACCGTCTGTGGCTCAAGCTCGACTGCCCATTTCTTTGAGTGGCCCCTCAATGTTCTGGAAACGGGTGGAGGACATTGTCTCCATTAGAATGGGTCCCCCTAAGATGCTTCGGCTGTTGATCTGAAGTGCATTCTGTGCTTTGGAATCTCGGGGGCAAACTGTATTTCTGTTATTAATTTTTAGTTTAGCAATTCCCACCGCAACATGGTTAACCTCTATCCTAAATTTCTGCACAAAATTGATAAAAGACATTCCAAGAAATATTTTGCCAAATAAAAATATATAAAATATTGATGAAGTTGATGAATAATAATAACAACAAAAATAACAGTTTTTTATTAAAAAACAAATAAACAATAATAATTTATCAAATATTTTGCTCCTGCCCCCTTCCCCAAAAATAAAAAAACATATATTACCCTTAAAATTTATAAATAAAGAAACAAAAAATAACACATACCCCAAACATTGCAAACACAAAACCCCCAAAAACCTAACAATAGTGTCTGTCAACATCATCCTGGGAGGGATAATACACTGCACTACAATAGAAATAAAAATCCCTATCATCTATATCTCAATGGGTTCCATCTTTTCTTTTGTTCTTTTTTCTAATGCGGTTTTATAATCCCTGAGACAAGTAGTTCTGGCCCTAGAGTGTTAGATATATTAGCGTCTGTAGCATGTATAAGGGACAAGTTATCATACCTGTGTCTTTTTATAGGTGATTGATGCCCGGTGAGAGGGTGAAAGGGACCTATACCCCCGTCAGCTGCAGGAAAGGAACAAAGAGACAGGTAATTAATATTTATATTAATTACTGATAACAATCAGGCTAGATACAACATCTAAACCTGCAAAGATGTCATAGTCTCTACCTTATACATGAAGATATATGTGTTTTTAATAAGTATATCGTCTATAGACAGCTTCTTATATAACACCACCATGTCTCAGGTACAGAGATTAGGAACATTTATGATTTCTAATATCTGTTTTTTATTTGTAGTAATCCCTTTTTCAATAGACCTACCGTAGATTTAAGACATAACTGTACTGTAAAGAAAAATCTATAAGTTAATGTAATAAATCACATACTATAACTGATTATTGCAATTTAAAACTATGAAAAATACATTATGTTGATTATAAAACAGAAATACAGAATGGAGACAACCGTCTGTGGCTCAAGCTCGACTGCCCATTTCTTTGAGTGGCCCCTCAATGTTCTGGAAACGGGTGGAGGACATTGTCTCCATTAGAATGGGTCCCCCTAAGATGCTTCGGCTGTTGATCTGAAGTGCATTCTGTGCTTTGGAATCTCGGGGGCAAACTGTATTTCTGTTATTAATTTTTAGTTTAGCAATTCCCACCGCAACATGGTTAACCTCTATCCTAAATTTCTGCACAAAATTGATAAAAGACATTCCAAAAAATATTTTGCCAAATAAAAATATATAAAATATTGATGAAGTTGATGAATAATAATAACAACAAAAATAACAGTTTTTGATTAAAAAACAAATAAAAAATTATACTTTATCAAATATTTTGCTCCTGCCCCCTTCCCCAAAAATAAAAAAACATATATTACCCTTAAAATTTATGAATAAAGAAACAAAAAATAACACATACCCCAAACATTGCAAACACAAAACCCCCAAAAACCTAACAATAGTGTCTGTCAACATCATCCTGGGAGGGATAATACACTGCACTACAATAGAAATAAAAATCCCTATCATCTATATCTCAATGGGTTCCATCTTTTCTTTTGTTCTTTTTTCTAATGCGGTTTTATAATCCCTGAGACAAGTAGTTCTGGCCCTAGAGTGTTATATATATTAGCGTCTGTAGCATGTATAAGGGACATGTTATCATACCTGTGTCTTTTTATAGGTGATTAATGCCCGGTGAGAGGGTGAAAGGGACCTATACCCCCGTCAGCTGCAGGAAAGGAACAAAGAGACAGGTAATTAATATTTATATTAATTACTGATAACAATCAGGCTAGATATAACATCTAGACCTGCAGAGATGTCATAGTCTCTACCTTATACATGAAGATATATGTGTTTTAATAAGTATATCGTCTATAGACAGCTTCTTATATAACACAACTGTTTCTCAGGTACAGAGATTGGGAACATTTATGATTTCTAATATCTGTTTTTTATTTGTAGTAATCCCTTTTTCAATAGACTGACCGCAGATTTAAGACATAACTGTACTGTAAAGAAAAATCTATAAGTTAATGTAATAAATCACATACTATAACTGATTATTGCCATTTAAAACTATGAAAAATACATTATGTTGATTATAAAACAGAAATACAGAATGGAAACAACCGTCTGTGGCTCAAGCTCGACTGCCCCTTTCTTTGAGTGGCCCCTCAATGTTGTGGAAACGGGTGGAGGACATTGTCTCCATTAGAATGGGTCCCCCTACGATGCTTTGGCTGTTGATCTGAAGTGCATTCTGTGCTTTGGAACCTCGGGGGCAAACTGTATTTCTGTTATTAATTTTTAGTTTAGCAATTCCCACCGCAACATGGTTAACCTCTATCCTAAATTTCTGCACAAAATTGATAACAGACATTCCAAGAAATATTTTGCCAAATAAAAATATATAAAATATTGATGAAATTGATGAATAATAATAACAGCAAAAATAACAGTTTTTGATTAAAAAACAAAAAAACTAAAATAATTTATAAAATATTTTGCTCCTGCCCCCTTCCCCCAAAAATAAAAAAAACATATATTACCCTTAAAATTTATGAATAAAGAAACAAAAAATAACACATACCCCAAACATTACAAACACAAAACCCCCAAAAACCTAACAATAGTCTCTGTCAACATCATCCTGGGAGGGATAATACACTGCACTGCAATAGAAATATAAATCCCTATCATCTATATCTCAATGGGTTCCATCTTTTCTTTTGTTCTTTTTTCTAATGCGGTTTTATAATCCCTGAGACAAGTAGTTCTGGCCCTAGAGTGTTAGATATATTAGCGTCTGTAGCATGTATAAGGGACATGTTATCATACCTGTGTCTTTTTATAGGTGATTGATTCCCGGTGAGAGGGTGAAAGGGACCTATACCCCCGTCAGCTGCAGGAAAGGAACAAAGAGACAGGTAATTAATATTTATATTAATTACTGATAACAATCAGGCTAGATACAACATCTAAACCTGCAAAGATGTCATAGTCTCTACCTTATACATGAAGATATATGTGTTTTTAATAAGTATATCGTCTATAGACAGCTTCTTATATAACACAACCATGTCTCAGGTACAGAGATTAGGAACATTTATGATTTCTAATATCTGTTTTTTATTTGTAGTAATCCCTTTTTCAATAGACTGACCGCAAATTTAAGACATAACTGTACTGTAAAGAAAAATCTATAAGTTAATGTAATAAATCACATATTATAACTGATTATTGCCATTTAAAACTATGAAAAATACATTATGTTGATTATAAAACAGAAATACAGAATGGAGACAACCGTCTGTGGCTCAAGCTCGACTGCCCATTTCTTTGAGTGGCCCCTCAATGTTCTGGAAACGGGTGGAGGACATTGTCTCCATTAGAATGGGTCCCCCTAAGATGCTTCGGCTGTTGATCTGAAGTGCATTCTGTGCTTTGGAATCTCGGGGGCAAACTGTATTTCTGTTATTAATTTTTAGTTTAGCAATTCCCACCGCAACATGGTTAACCTCTATCCTAAATTTCTGCACAAAATTGATAAAAGACATTCCAAGAAATATTTTGCCAAATAAAAATATATAAAATATTGATGAAGTTGATGAATAATAATAACAACAAAAATAACAGTTTTTGATTAAAAAACAAATAAACAATAATAATTTATCAAATATTTTGCTCCTGCCCCCTTCCCCAAAAATAAAAAAACATATATTACCCTTAAAATTTATGAATAAAGAAACAAAAAATAACACATACCCCAAACATTGCAAACACAAAACCCCCAAAAACCTAACAATAGTCTCTGTCAACATCATCCTGGGAGGGATAATACACTGCACTACAATAGAAATAAAAATCCCTATCATCTGTACCTCAATGGGTTCCATCTTTTCTTTTGTTCTTTTTTCTAATGCGGTTTTATAATCCCTGAGACAAGTAGTTCTGGCCCTAGAGTGTTATATATATTAGCGTCTGTAGCATGTATAAGGGACATGTTATCATACCTGTGTCTTTTTATAGGTGATTAATGCCCGGTGAGAGAGTGAAAGGGACCTATACCCCCGTCAGCTGCAGGAAAGGAACAAAGAGACAGGTCATTAATATTTATATTGATTACTGATAACAATCAGGCTAGATATAACATCTATACCTGCAGAGATGTCATAGTCTCTACCTTATACATTAAGATATATGTGTTTTTAATAAGTATATCGTCTATAGACAGCTTCTTATATAACACAACTGTGTCTCAGGTACAGAGATAAGGAACATTTATGTTTTCTAATATCTGTTTTTTATTTGTAGTCATCCCTTTTTCAATAGACTGACCGCAGATTTAAGACATAACTGTACTGTAAAGAAAAATCTATAAGTTAATGTAATAAATCACATACTATAACTGATTATTGCCATTTAAAACTATGAAAAATACATTATGTTGATTATAAAACAGAAATACAGAATGGAAACAACCGTCTGTGGCTCAAGCTCGACTGCCCCTTTCTTTGAGTGGCCACTCAATGTTGTGGAAACGGGTGGAGGACATTGTCTCCATTAGAATGGGTCCCCTTACGATGCTTCGGCTGTTGATCTGAAGTGCATTCTGTGCTTTGGAACCTCGGGGGCAAACTGTATTTCTGTTATTAATTTTTAGTTTAGCAATTCCCGGCGCAACATGGTTAACCTCTATCCGAAATTTCTGCACAAAATTGATAACAGACATTCCAAGAAATATTTTGCCAAATAAAAATATATAAAATATTGATGAAATTGATGAATAATAATAAAAACAACAAAAATAACAGTTTTTGATTAAAAAACAAAAAAACTAAAATAATTTATAAAATATTTTGCTCCTGCCCCCTTCCCCCAAAAATAAAAAAACATATATTACCCTTAAAATTTATGAATAAAGAAACAAAAAATAACACATACCCCAAACATTGCAAACACAAAACCCCCAAAAACCTAACAATAGTCTCTGTCAACATCATCCTGGGAGGGATAATACACTGCACTGCAATAGAAATAAAAATCCATATCATCTATATCTCAATGGGTTCCATCCTTTCTTTTGTTCTTTTTTCTAATGCGGTTTTATAATCCCTGAGACAAGTAGTTCTGGCCCTAGAGTGTTATATATATTAGCGTCTGTAGCATGTATAAGGGACATGTTATCATACCTGTGTCTTTTTATAGGTGATTAATGCCCGGTGAGAGGGTGAAAGGGACCTATACCCCCGTCAGCTGCAGGAAAGGAACAAAGAGACAGGTAATTAATATTTATATTAATTACTGATAACAATCAGGCTAGATACAACATCTAAATCTGCAAAGATGTCATAGTCTCTACCTTATACATGAAGATATATGTGTTTTTAATAAGTATATCGTCTATAGACAGCTTCTTATATAACACAACTGTGTCTCAGGTACAGAGATTAGGAACATTTATGTTTTCTAATATCTGTTTTTTATTTGTAGTAATCCCTTTTTCAATAGACTGACCGCAGATTTAAGACATAACTGTACTGTAAAGAAAAATCTATAAGTTAATGTAATAAATCACATACTATAACTGATTATTGCCATTTAAAACTATGAAAAATACATTATGTTGATTATAAAACAGAAATATAGAATGGAAACAACCGTCTGTGGCTCAAGCTCGACTGCCCCTTTCTTTGAGTGGCCCCTCAATGTTGTGGAAACGGGTGGAGGACATTGTCTCCATTAGAATGGGTCCCCCTACCATGCTTCGGCTGTTGATCTGAAGTGCATTCTGTGCTTTGGAACCTCGGGGGCAAACTGTATTTCTGTTATTAATTTTTAGTTTAGCAATTCCCGACGCAACATGGTTAACCTCTATCCGAAATCTCTGCACAAAATTGATAACAGACATTCCAAGAAATATTTTGCCATATAAAAATATATAAAATATTGATGAAATTGATGAATAAAAATAATAACAACAAAAATAACAGTTTTTGATTAAAAAACAAAAAAACTAAAATAATTTATAAAATATTTTGCTCCTGCCCCCTTCCCCCAAAAATAAAAAAACATGTATTACCCTTAAAATTTATGAATAAAGAAACAAAAAATAACACATACCCCAAACATTGCAAACACAAAACCCCCAAAAACCTAACAATAGTCTCTGTCAACATCATCCTGGGAGGGATAATACACTGCACTGCAATAGAAATAAAAATCCCTATCATCTATATCTCAATGGGTTCCATCTTTTCTTTTGTTCTTTTTTCTAATGCGGTTTTATAATCCCTGAGACAAGTAGTTCTGGCCCTAGAGTGTTATATATATTAGCGTCTGTAGCATGTATAAGGGACATGTTATCATACCTGTGTCTTTTTATAGGTGATTGATGCCCGGTGAGAGGGTGAAAGGGACCTATACCCCCGTCAGCTGCAGGAAAGGAACAAAGAGACAGGTAATTAATATTTATATTAATTACTGATAACAATCAGGCTAGATACAACATCTAAACCTGCAAAGATGTCATAGTCTCTAACAAAAAATAACACATACCCCAAACATTGCAAACACAAAACGCCCAAAAACCTAACAATAGTATTTGTCAACACAGGGGCGGACACAGACAGCAGAGGGCCCCTGTGCAAAGAATGTGCCTGCCCCCCCCCCCCCACCACCACCAGCACTGTGCCCCCTCATGTACCTAGACCCCACCGGAGTGCCTCCACTTACCCCGCCCGTGTAGTGTCGCCACTTGCCTTGTCCACCACAGGTGGATGGAACGGCTCCTGAGGTGGGCTCCGGGTGGCCCCTGTCCCTCTCAGTGTGCGGACCAGGCCCCATGAGTACTCCCCTGAGTCAGCCTGACCCTTATCTAGCTGGCAGGCAGAGGGCAGTGCTCCCCTTTACACTCGCACCCCTTGACTTAGTACGACACCCCTTGGCACCCCCTGGTTCCTTGGCTCCTTAGTAATAGAAGTGACTTACAGGCAGGGCCAGACTGGGACCAAAAATGGGCCCAGGCATTTTAAAATAAACAACCCATTTTTATAGTGGGGGTCTGACTCATGGGACCCCCACCAATCACCTTGGTTCAAGTGGCTGCCCAGATGTTGGAAAGCTGCAACTCCCATCATGTCTGAAGTGACTACAGCTGATGGGACAGTCAGGAGACTACACAATGATATCAGTGACTACATCTCTGATGGGACAGTTAGGAAAATACACAATGATATCACTGACCTGAGTGACGTCTTTTCTGTTGTCTTTATTTTTTTTCTTCATCTGGTCCAGACACCAGGATTTCTTCCATCTTCTCTGCAGAGTCTGACACCTGGACATCATTGGTTCCTTAATTTGTCAGTAGATCCTCATCCTCTGTATGATGACAATAATCATTATAACCTTGCCAAATACTGTACCACCTGAATATAATACTGCCAACCACTGTACCCCCTGAATAATGCCAACCACTGTACCCCTGAATATAATACTGCTAACCACTGTACCCCTGAATATAATACTGCCAAATACTGTACCCCTGAATATAATACTGCCAACCACTGTACTCTATTAATATAATACTGCCAACCACTGTACTCCATTAATATAATACTGCCAACCACTGTACTCCATGAATATAATACTGACAAATACTGTACCAACCACTGAATCATCCCATACACCCCACGCACTCCATCCTCAGTCTCCTCATCACCCCATATACCCCACACACCCCATCCTCAGTCTCCTCATCACCCCATACACCCCACACACCCCATCCTCAGTCTCCTCATCACCCCATGCACTCCATCCTCAGTCTCCTCATCACCCCACGCACCCCATCCTCAGTCTCATCATCACCACATGCACTCCATCCTCAGTCTCCTCATCACCCCATACACCCCATGCACTCCATCCTCAGTCTCCTCATCACCCCATGCACTCCATCCTCAGTCTCCTCATCACCCCATGCACTCCATCCTCAGTCTCCTCATCACCCCATACACCCCATGCACTCCATCCTCAGTCTCCTCATCACCCCATGCACTCCATCCTCAGTCTCCTCATCACCCCCATACACCCCACGCACTCCATCCTCAGTCTCCTCATCACCCCATATACCTTAAGCACCTCATCATTATTACACAGCTGACACACCCACATCAGGGCTGCCGTCAGAAATGTTGGGGCCCCTTACACAGGTCAAGGCCTCCTTCAACCCCTCCCCGCCCCCAAGTAATTTTTAGATTGCATATACTTATCAATGCTGTGCCATAGCACAGAATTGATCAGTGTTATTGGCGCTACCTTACTACAGGCTGTTGAAGCTTTCTGCACTAAAAGATGCACAGATCAGACGAGCCGGAGGCAGATAGGTACCCTCCGCTGAGTTGATCGGGACACCACAATTTTGCTGTGGTCCTGATCAGCTCCTCTGGGCTATCTGGCAACCTATTTTCATACTTTTAGATGCTGCAATGAACTTTGATTGTGGCATCTAATGTGGTTAATGCTGGACATCACCCTGATTGGTGAACTCTGGCATTAGCCACATGTCCCAGCTCTAACCAACCGGTTATGAAGCACAGAGCTGGAGGGGGGCAGGACGTACATTTACACCCTGCAACCTTAAGGAAATACACATATACAGCCTCATATGCGTACACAGCCTCTATATACTCATACACAGCGCCAATACACACATATAGTCATGGCCGTAAATGTTGGCACCCCTGAAATTTTTCTATAAAATTCTCACAGAACAGGATTGCAGTAACACATGTTTTGCTATACACATGTTTATTCCCTTTGTGTGTATTGGAACTAACCCCCAAAAAAGGGAGGAAAAAAGCAAATTGGACATAATGTCATACTTTAATGTCACAAATTATTGGAACCCTTTCAAAATTGTGGATAAATAAGATTGTTTCAAGCATGTGATGTTCCTTTAAACTCACCTGGGGCAAGTAACAGGTGTGGGCAATATCAAAATCACACCTGAAAGCAGATAAAAAGGAGAGAAGTTCACTTAGTCTTTGCATTGTGTGTCTGTGTGTGCCACACTAAGCATGGACAACAGAAAGAGGAGAAGAACTGTCTGAGGACTTGAGAACCAAAATCGTGGAAAAATATCAACAATCTAAAGGTTACAAATCCATCTCCAGAGATCTAGATTTTCCTTTGTCCACAGTGCGCAACATTATCAAGAAGTTTACAACCCATGGCACTGTAGATAATCTCCCTGGGCATGGATGGAAGAGAAAAATTAATTAAAGGTGTAAACGCAGGATAGTCCGGATGGTGGATAAGCAGACCCAAACAAGTTCCAAAGATATTCAAGCTGTCCTGCAGGCTCAGGGAGCATCAGAGTCAGCGCGAACTATCAGTCGACATTTAAATGAAATGAAACGCTATGGAGGGGACCCAGGAGGACCCCACTGCTGACACTGAGACATAAAAAAGCAAGACTACATTTTGCCAAAATGAACTTGATTAACCAAAATCCTTCTGGGAAAACGTCTTGTGGACAGATGAGACCAAGATAGAGCTTTTTGGTTAAGCACATCATTCTACTGTTTACCGAAAACGGAATGAGGCCTACAAAGAAAAGAGCACAGTACCTACAGTGACATATGGTGGAGGTCAATGATGTTTTGGGGTTGTTTTGCTGCCTCTGGCACTGGGGGCCTTGAATGTGTACAAGACATCATGAAATCTGAGGATTACCAACAGATTTTGGGTCGCACTGTACAGCCCAGTGTCAGAAAGCTGGGTCTGCGTCCGAGATCTTGGGTCTTCCAGCAGGACAATGACCCCAAACATACGTCAAAAAGCCCCCAGAAATTGATGGCAACAAAGCGCTGGAGAGTTCTGAAGTGGCCAGCAATGAGTCCAGATCTAAATATCATTGAACACCTGTGGAGAGATCCTTAAATTACTGTTGGGAAAAGGCGCCTCTTCCAATAAGAGACCTGGAGCAGTTTGCAAAGGAAGAGTGGTCCAACACTCCGGCTGTGAGGTGTAAGAAGCTTATTGGTGGTTATAGGAAGACACTGATTTCAGTTATTTTTTCCAAAGGGTGTGCGACCAAATATTAAGTTAAGGGTGCCAATAATTTTGTCCAGACCATTTTTGGAGTTTGGTGTGACATTATGTCCAATTTGCTTTTTTTCCTCCCTTTTTTGGTTTAGTTCTAATACACACAAAGGGAATAAACATGTGTATAGCAAAACATGTGTTACTGCAATCCTTTTCTGTGAGAAATACTTATTTTTCTTGAAAAATTTCAGGGGTGCCAACATTTACCATTATGACTGTATATGGCACTGAATACATAATCTGAGACTTTAAAACCTCACTTTTAATACTTCTTCTAAAAACCATATATCAAAAAAGAAAGTGAATAGAACTGTATTTATACATATCTGCATCTATTTCCGGCCACCATCTTAGTAGCCATATTAATACTTGCCACCTGTTCACACCGACCATATATGCACACTTGCCTGAGTGAACTTCCAATTTTCAACATCAATGTGTTAGTCTTATATACAATCATGTGTTCCATGTCCATCGCAGGAATCCTTGTCAGTTATTTTATGTATTTGCATGTATTCAGAATTAGTAGTGTTAGTTTTGTAGTCACACTCATTATTAGTATATTATTGAGAGTTTTAGCACACTCCAAAACATCAATGCATAAATCCTCTCTCTGGCAGACTACATTCTCAGTCTCTTACTGCATGCTATCAAATGAATGGCATTTAACCCATAGAGTGCATACAACATAACTGTTCTGATGGCGGCCATAACACATACACACACACTACCCCTATATACACACACACATGGCCATCATACACAGCTTCTATATGCACATACACTGCCTCTATATACACACATGCATCATAAATATATACACTGCCTCTATATACACACACAGCCATCATACACACATACACAGCTGCTATATGCACACACTGCCCCTTTATACACACATGGCCATCATACACATACACAGCTTCTATATGCATATACACTGCCACTATATAGACACACACTGCCATCATACACACATATCAGCCACTATACACAAACACTGCCACTATATAGACACACACGGCCATCATACACACATATACAGCCACTATATACACATACACTGCCACTATATATACACACACTGCCATCATACACACATATACAGCCACTATACACATACACTGCCACTATATAGACACACACTGCCATCATACACACATATACAGCCACTATATACACATACACTGCCACTATATAGACACACACTGCCCCTTTATACATACATGGCCATCATACACAAACACAGCTTCTATATGCATATACACTGCCACTATATAGACACACACTGCCATCATACACACATGGCCATAAATAAATACACTGCCTCTATATACACACACTGCCCCTGTATACACACATGGCCATCATACACATACACAGCTTCTATATACACATACACAGCTTCTATATAAACATACACAGCTTCTATATACACGTATACAGCTTCTATATACACACACTGCCCAATTATACACACACATGGCCATCATACACATACACAGCTTCTACATATACATAGACAGCTTCTATATACACATACACAGCTTCTATATAAACATACACAGCTTCTATATACACATAGACAGCCATCATACACACACACTTTGTCCCCATATACACACACACACACACACACACATACACAGCCATCATACACTGCCCCCATACAAGTAAGTACCTGTGTGCAGTGTAGTCTGCTGCTCCGCTCCTCTATTGCAGGCAGTGGGCAGGAAGAGGAGGAACACGTGATCTGACGTCACTGGCCAGCTGCTACTACAGGCCCTGCTGGTAACTGAGAGCCGCGCACAGGCATGTCTCATACCAACTGCAGCCCCTGACATTATAAAGTGACAGAGTGCTGCCCTCCGGACGGCGCTCCCTCTCGCTCCAGCCTCGCTGGCCAGTCTGGGCAACAGACAGGGCAGGGCTGGAACATAAGAAAAAAGAATATGATGTAGTCAGTCAGTGTACAGTAAGACTCCCCCCCCCCCAGCCGTCAGTGAGTGACAGTCACTCACTGACTCGCAAGAAAGAGTGTTGGGGCCAGTTGGGCCTCCCTGAGGGTCCGGGCCCCTTACTGGGGTACCGGTTGTACCCCCCTGATGACGGCACCTGGCCTGTCCGTCTCGCCCGGCCGGTTTAAAGGTAAATTACTGCTGTCAGCGGCAGGTCCGGGACCTGTTGCTGCAGCATTTAGTATGAAGTACTGGCAGGGGGCCCTGCAGGGGCCCAGACTGTGACCTGGGCCACTAGGTGGGCCCCCTAACACGCTGGGCCCCTGTGCAGCCAAACCGGCTGAACAAGTGATATGTCCGCCCCTGTGTCAACATCATCCTGGGAGGGATAATACACTGCACTACAATAGAAATAAAAATCCCTATCATCTATATCTCAATGGGTTCCATCTTTTCTTTTGTTCTTTTTTCTAATGCGGTTTTATAATCCCTGAGACAAGTAGTTCTGGCCCTAGAGTGTTATATATTAGCGTCTGTAGCATGTATAAGGGACATGTTATCATACCTGTGTCTTTTTATAGGTGAATAATGCCCTATGAGAGGGTGAAAGGGACCTATACCCCCGTCAGCTGCAGGAAAGGAACAAAGAGACAGGTAATTAATATTTATATTAATTACTGATAAAAATCAGGCTAGATACAACATCTAAACCTGCAAAGATGTCATAGTCTCTACCTTATACATGAAGATATATGTGTTTTTAATAAGTACATCGTCTACAGACAGCTTTTTATATAACACAACCATGTCTCAGGTACAGAGATTAGGAACATTTATGATTTCTAATATCTGTTTTTATTTGTAGTAATCCCTTTTTCAATAGACTGACCGCAGATTTAAGACATAACTGTACTGTAAAGAAAAATCTATAAGTTAATGTAATAAATCACATACTATAACTGATTATTGCCATTTAAAACTATGAAAAATACATTATGTTGATTATAAAACAGAAATACAGAATGGAGACAACCATCTGTGGCTCAAGCTCGACTGCCCATTTCTTTGAGTGGCCCCTCAATGTTCTGGAAACGGGTGGAGGACATTGTCTCCATTAGAATGGGTCCCCCTACGATGCTTCGGCTGTTGATCTGAAGTGCATTCTGTGCTTTGGAATCTCGGGGGCAAACTGTATTTCTGTTATTAATTTTTAGTTTAGCAATTCCCACCGCAACATGGTTAACCTCTATCCTAAATTTCTGCACAAAATTGATAAAAGACATTCCAAGAAATATTTTGCCAAATAAAAATATATAAAATATTGATGATGTTGATGAATAATAATAACAACAAAAATAACAGTTTTTGATTAAAAAACAAATAAACAATAATAATTAATAAAATATTTTGCTCCTGCCCCCTTCCCCAAAAATAAAAAAACATATATTACCCTTAAAATTTATGAATAAAGAAACAAAAAATAACACTTACCCCAAACATTGCAAACACAAAACCCCAAAAAACCTAACAATAGTGTCTGTCAACATCATCCTGGGAGGGATAATACACTGCACGACAATAGAAATAAAAATCCCTATCATCTATATCTCAATGGGTTCCATCTTTTCTTTTGTTCTTTTTTCTAATGCGGTTTTATAATCCCTGAGACAAGTAGTTCTGGCCCTAGAGTGTTATATATATTAGCGTCTGTAGCATGTATAAGGGACATGTTATCATACCTGTGTCTTTTTATAGGTTATTGATGCCCGGTGAGAAGGTGAAAGTGACCTATACCCCCGTCAGCTGCAGGAAAGGAACCAAGAGACAGGTAATTAATATTTATATTAATTACTGATAACAATCAGGCTAGATATAACATCTAGACCTGCAGAAATGTCATAGTCTCTACCTTATACATGAAGATATATGTGTTTTTAATAAGTATATCGTCTATAGACAGCTTCTTATATAACACAACTGTGTCTCAGGTACAGAGATTGGGAACATTTATGATTTCTAATATCTGTTTTTTATTTGTAGTAATCCCTTTTTCAATAGACTGACCGCAGATTTAAGACATAACTGTACTGTAAAGAAAAATCTATAAGTTAATGTAATAAATCACATACTATAACTGATTATTGCCATTTAAAACTATGAAAAATACATTATGTTGATTATAAAACAGAAATACAGAATGGAGACAACCGTCTGTGGCTCAAGCTCGACTGCCCCTTTCTTTGAGTGGCCCCTTAATGTTGTGGAAACGGGTGGAGGACATTGTCTCCATTAGAATGGGTCCCCCTACGATGCTTCGGCTGTTGATCTGAAGTGCATTCTGTGCTTTGGAACCTCGGGGGCAAACTGTATTTCTGTTATTAATTTTTAGTTTAGCAATTCCCACCGCAACATGGTTAACCTCTATCCTAAATTTCTGCACAAAATTGATAACAGACATTCCAAGAAATATTTTACCAAATAAAAATATATAAAATATTGATGAAACTGATGAATAATAATAACAACAAAAATAACAGTTTTTGATTAAAAAACAAAAAAACTAAAATAATTTATAAAATATTTTGCTCCTGCCCCCTTCCCCCAAAAATAATAAAACATATATTACCCTTAAAATTTATGAATAAAGAAACAAAAAATAACACATACCCCAAACATTACAAACACAAAACCCCCAAAAACCTAACAATAGTCTCTGTCAACATCATCCTGGGAGGGATAATACACTGCACTGCAATAGAAATATAAATCCCTATCATCTATATCTCAATGGGTTCCATCTTTTCTTTTGTTCTTTTTTCTAATGCGGTTTTATAATCCCTGAGACAAGTAGTTCTGGCCCTAGAGTGTTAGATATATTAGCGTCTGTAGCATGTATAAGGGACATGTTATCATACCTGTGTCTTTTTATAGGTGATTGATGCCCGGTGAGAGGGTGAAAGGGACCTATACCTCCGTCAGCTGCAGGAAAGGAACAAAGAGACAGGTAATTAATATTTATATTAATTACTGATAACAATCAGGCTAGATACAACATCTAAACCTGCAAAGATGTCATAGTCTCTACCTTATACATGAAGATATATGTGTTTTTAATAAGTATATCGTCTATAGACAGCTTCTTATATAACACAACCATGTCTCAGGTACAGAGATTAGGAACATTTATGATTTCTAATATCTGTTTTTTATTTGTAGTAATCCCTTTTTCAATAGACTGACCGCAAATTTAAGACATAACTGTACTGTAAAGAAAAATCTATAAGTTAATGTAATAAATCACATACTATAACTGATTATTGCCATTTAAAACTATGAAAAATACATTATGTTGATTATAAAACAGAAATACAGAATGGAGACAACCGTCTGTGGCTCAAGCTCGACTGCCCATTTCTTTGAGTGGCCCCTCAATGTTCTGGAAACGGGTGGAGGACATTGTCTCCATTAGAATGGGTCCCCCTAAGATGCTTCGGCTGTTGATCTGAAGTGCATTCTGTGCTTTGGAATCTCGGGGGCAAACTGTATTTCTGTTATTAATTTTTAGTTTAGCAATTCCCACCGCAACATGGTTAACCTCTATCCTAAATTTCTGCACAAAATTGATAAAAGACATTCCAAGAAATATTTTGCCAAATAAAAATATATAAAATATTGATGAAGTTGATGAATAATAATAACAACAAAAATAACAGTTTTTTATTAAAAAACAAATAAACAATAATAATTTATCAAATATTTTGCTCCTGCCCCCTTCCCCAAAAATAAAAAAACATATATTACCCTTGAAATTTATAAATAAAGAAACAAAAAATAACACATACCCCAAACATTGCAAACACAAAACCCCCAAAAACCTAACAATAGTGTCTGTCAACATCATCCTGGGAGGGATAATACACTGCACTACAATAGAAATAAAAATCCCTATCATCTATATCTCAATGGGTTCCATCTTTTCTTTTGTTCTTTTTTCTAATGCGGTTTTATAATCCCTGAGACAAGTAGTTCTGGCCCTAGAGTGTTATATATATTAGCGTCTGTAGCATGTATAAGGGACATGTCATCATACCTGTGTCTTTTTATAGGTGATTAATGCCCGGTGAGAGGGTGAAAGGGACCTATACCCCCGTCAGCTGCAGGAAAGGAACAAAGAGACAGGTAATTAATATTTATATTAATTACTGATAACAATCAGGCTAGATATAACATCTAGACCTGCAGAGATGTCATAGTCTCTACCTTATACATGAAGATATATGTGTTTTTAATAAGTATATCGTCTATAGACAGCTTCTTATATAACACAACAATGTTTCAGGTACAGAGATTAGGAACATTTATGATTTCTAATATCTGTTTTTTATTTGTAGTAATCCCTTTTTCAATAGACTGACCACAGATTTAAGACATAACTGTCTTGTAAAGAAAAATCTATAAGTTAATGTAATAAATCACATACTATAACTGATTATTGCCATTTAAAACTATGAAAAATACATTATGTTGATTATAAAACAGAAATACAGAATGGAGACAACCGTCTGTGGCTCAAGCTCGACTGCCCATTTCTTTGAGTGGCCCCTCAATGTTCTGGAAACGGGTGGAGGACATTGTCTCCATTAGAATGGGTCCCCCTATGATGCTTCGGCTGTTGATCTGAAGTGCATTCTGTGCTTTGGAATCTCGGGGGCAAACTGTATTTCTGTTATTAATTTTTAGTTTAGCAATTCCCACTGCAAGATGGTTAACCTCTATCCTAAATTTCTGCACAAAATTGATAAAAGACATTCCAAGAAATATTTTGCCAAATAAAAATATATAAAATATTGATGAAATTGATGAATAATGATAACAACAAAAATAACAGTTTTTGAATAAAAAACAAAAAAACTAAAATAATTTATAAAATATTTTGCTCCTGCCCCCTTCCCCCAAACATAAAAAAACATATATTACCCTTAAAATTAATGAATAAAGAAACAAAAAATAACACATACCCCAAACATTGCAAACACAAAACCCCCAAAAACCTAACAATAGTGTCTGTCAACATCATCCTGGGAGGGATAATACACTGCACTACAATAGAAATAAAAATCCCTATCATCTATATCTCAATGGGTTCCATCTTTTCTTTTGTTCTTTTTTCTAATGTGGTTTCATAATCCCTGAGACAAGTAGTTCTGGCCCTAGAGTGTTATATATATTAGCGTCTGTAGCATGTATAAGGGACATGTCATCATACCTGTGTCTTTTTATAGGTGATTGATGCCCGGTGAGAAGGTGAAAGTGACCTATACTCCTGTCAGCTGCAGGAAAGGAACCAAGAGACAGGTAATTAATATTTATATTAATTACTGATAACAATCAGGCTAGATATAACATCTAGACCTGCAGAGATGTCATAGTCTCTACCTTATACATGAAGATATATGTGTTTTTAATAAGTATATCGTCTATAGACAGCTTCTTATATAACACAACTGTGTCTCAGGTACAGAGATTGGGAACATTTATGATTTCTAAAATCTGTTTTTTATTTGTAGTAATCCCTTTTTCAATAGACAGACCGCAGATTTAATACATAACTGTACTGTAAAGAAAAATCTATAAGTTAATGTAATAAATCACATACTATAACTGATTATTGCCATTTAAAACTATGAAAAAAACATTATGTTGATTATAAAACAGAAATACAGAATGGAGACAACCATCTGTGGCTCAAGCTCGACTGCCCCTTTGTTACGCCGAGCGCTCCGGGTCCCCGCTCCTCCCCGGAGCGCTCGCTTCACTCTTCCCGCTGCAGCGCTCCGGTCACGTCCTCTGACCCGGGGCTCTGCGATTCCGCTGCCAGCCGGGATGCGATTCGCGATGCGGGTAGCGCCCGCTCGCGATGCGCACCCCGGCTCCCCTACCTGACTCGCTCTCCGTCTGTTCTGTCCCGGCGCGCGCGGCCCCGCTCCCTAGGGCGCGCGCGCGCCGGGTCTCTGCGATTTAAAGGGCCACTGCGCCGCTGATTGGCGCAGTGGTTCCAATTAGTGTGTTCACCTGTGCACTTCCCTATATCACCTCACTTCCCCTGCACTCCCTTGCCGGATCTTGTTGCCTTAGTGCCAGTGAAAGCGTTCCTTGTGTGTTCCTTGCCTGTGTTTCCAGACCTTCTGCCGTTGCCCCTGACTACGATCCTTGCTGCCTGCCCCGACCTTCTGCTACGTCCGACCTTGCTTCTGCCTACTCCCTTGTACCGCGCCTATCTTCAGCAGCCAGAGAGGTGAGCCGTTGCTAGTGGATACGACCTGGTCACTACCGCCGCAGCAAGACCATCCCGCTTTGCGGCGGGCTCTGGTGAAAACCAGTAGTGGCTTAGAACCGGTCCACTAGCACGGTCCACGCCAATCCCTCTCTGGCACAGAGGATCCACTACCTGCCAGCCGGCATCGTGACAGTAGATCCGGCCATGGATCCCGCTGAAGTTCCTCTGCCAGTTGTCGCTGACCTCACCACGGTGGTCGCCCAGCAGTCACAACAGATAGCGCAACAAGGCCAACAGCTGTCTCAACTGACCGTTATGCTACAACAGTTACTACCACAGCTTCAGCAGTCATCTCCGCCGCCAGCTCCTGCACCTCCTCCGCAGCGAGTGGCCGCTCCTGGGCTACGCCTATCCTTGCCGGATAAATTTGATGGGGACTCTAAGTTTTGCCGTGGCTTTCTTTCCCAATGTTCCCTGCATCTGGAGATGATGTCGGACCTGTTTCCCACTGAAAGGTCTAAGGTGGCTTTCGTAGTCAGCCTTCTGTCCGGAAAAGCCCTGTCATGGGCCACACCGCTCTGGGACCGCAATGACCCCGTCACTGCCTCTGTACACTCCTTCTTCTCGGAAATCCGAAGTGTCTTTGAGGAACCTGCCCGAGCCTCTTCTGCTGAGACTGCCCTGTTGAACCTGGTCCAGGGTAATTCTTCCGTTGGCGAGTATGCCGTACAATTCCGTACTCTTGCTTCAGAATTGTCCTGGAATAATGAGGCCCTCTGCGCGACCTTCAAAAAAGGCCTATCCAGCAACATTAAAGATGTTCTGGCCGCACGAGAAATTCCTGCTAATCTACATGAACTTATTCACCTAGCCACTCGCATTGACATGCGTTTTTCCGAAAGGCGTCAGGAACTCCGCCAAGATATGGACTCTGTTCGCACGAGGCGTTTCTCCTCCTCGGCTCCTCTCTCCTCTGGTCCCCTGCAATCTGTTCCTGTGCCTTCCGCCGTGGAGGCTATGCAGGTCGACCGGTCTCGCCTGACACCTCAAGAGAGGACACAACGCCGTATGGAGAACCTCTGCCTGTACTGTGCCAGTACCGAACACTTCCTGAGGGATTGTCCTATCCGTCCTCCCCGCCTGGAAAGACGTACGCTGACTCCGCACAAAGGTGAGACAGTCCTTGATGTCTACTCTGCTTCTCCACGTCTTACAGTGCCTGTGCGGATGTCTGCTTCTGCCTTCTCCTTCCCTGCTGTGGCCTTCTTGGACTCTGGATCTGCAGGAAATTTTATTTTGGCCTCTCTCGTCAACAGGTTCAACATCCCGGTGACCAGTCTCGCCAGACCCCTCTACATCAATTGTGTAAATAATGAAAGATTGGACTGTACCATACGTTTCCGCACGGAGCCCCTTCTTATGAGCATCGGATCTCATCATGAGAGGATTGAACTTTTGGTCCTCCCCAATTGCACCTCGGAAATTCTCCTTGGACTTCCCTGGCTTCAACTTCATTCCCCAACCCTGGATTGGTCCACTGGGGAGATCAAGAGTTGGGGGTCCTCTTGTTCCAAGAACTGTCTAAAACCGGTTCCCAGTAACCCTTGCCGTAACTCTGTGGTTCCTCCAGTAACCGGTCTCCCTAAGGCCTATATGGACTTCGCGGATGTTTTCTGCAAAAAACAAGCTGAGACTCTACCTCCTCACAGGCCTTATGATTGCCCTATCGACCTCCTCCCGGGTACTACTCCACCCCGGGGCAGAATTTATCCTCTCTCTGCCCCAGAGACTCTTGCCATGTCCGAATACGTCCAGGAGAATCTAAAAAAGGGCTTTATCCGTAAATCCTCCTCTCCTGCCGGAGCCGGATTTTTCTTTGTGTCCAAAAAAGATGGCACCCTACGTCCTTGCATTGACTACCGCGGTCTTAATAAAATCACGGTTAAGAACCGCTACCCTTTACCCCTCATCTCTGAACTCTTTGATCGCCTCCAAGGTGCCCACATCTTTACTAAATTGGACTTAAGAGGCGCCTATAACCTCATCCGCATCAGAGAGGGGGACGAGTGGAAAACGGCATTTAACACCAGAGATGGACACTTTGAGTATCTGGTCATGCCCTTTGGCCTGTGCAACGCCCCTGCCGTCTTCCAAGACTTTGTCAATGAAATTTTTCGTGATCTGTTATACTCCTGTGTTGTTGTATATCTGGACGATATCCTAATTTTTTCTGCCAATCTAGAAGAACACCGCCAGCATGTCCGTATGGTTCTTCAGAGACTTCGTGACAACCAACTCTATGCCAAAATTGAGAAATGTCTGTTTGAATGCCAATCTCTTCCTTTTCTAGGATATTTGGTCTCTGGCCAGGGACTACAGATGGATCCAGACAAACTCTCTGCCGTCTTAGATTGGCCACGCCCCTCCGGACTCCGTGCTATCCAACGCTTTTTGGGGTTCGCCAATTATTACAGGCAATTTATTCCACATTTTTCTACCATTGTGGCTCCTATCGTGGCTTTAACCAAAAAAAATGCTGATCCCAAGTCCTGGCCTCCTCAAGCAGAAGACGCCTTTAAACGACTCAAGTCTGCCTTTTCTTCGGCTCCCGTCCTCTCCAGACCTGACCCTTCCAAACCCTTCCTATTGGAGGTTGATGCCTCCTCAGTGGGAGCTGGAGCTGTTCTTCTACAAAAAAATTCTTCCGGGCATGCTGTCACTTGTGGTTTTTTCTCTAGGACCTTCTCTCCAGCGGAGAGGAACTACTCCATCGGGGATCGAGAGCTTCTAGCCATTAAATTAGCACTTGAGGAATGGAGGCATCTGCTGGAGGGATCAAGTTCTCCTGTTATTATCTACACCGACCACAAGAACCTCTCCTACCTCCAGTCTGCCCAACGGCTGAATCCTCGCCAGGCCCGGTGGTCTCTGTTCTTTGCCCGATTTAATTTTGAGATTCACTTTCGTCCTGCCGATAAGAACATTAGGGCCGATGCTCTCTCTCGTTCCTCGGATGCCTCAGAAGTTGAACTCTCTCCGCAACACATCATTCCACCGGACTGCCTGATCTCCACTTCTCCTGCCTCCATCAGGCAGACTCCTCCAGGAAAGACCTTTGTTTCTCCTCGCCAACGCCTCGGAATCCTCAAATGGGGTCACTCCTCCCATCTCGCAGGTCATGCGGGTATCAAGAAATCTGTGCAACTCATCTCCCGCTTCTATTGGTGGCCGACTCTGGAGACGGATGTTGTGGACTTTGTGCGAGCCTGCACTATCTGTGCCCGGGATAAGACTCCTCGCCAGAAGCCCGCTGGTTTTCTTCATCCTCTGCCTGTCCCCGAACAGCCTTGGTCTCTGATTGGTATGGATTTCATTACTGATTTACCCCCTTCCCGTGGCAACACTGTTATTTGGGTGGTCGTTGATCGATTCTCCAAAATGGCACATTTCATCCCTCTTCCTGGTCTTCCTTCTGCGCCTCAGTTGGCTAAACAATTTTTTGTACACATTTTTCGTCTTCACGGGTTGCCTACGCAGATTGTCTCGGATAGAGGCGTCCAATTCGTGTCTAAATTCTGGAGGGCTCTCTGTAAACAACTCAAGATTAAATTAAATTTTTCTTCTGCATATCATCCCCAGTCCAATGGACAAGTAGAAAGAATTAACCAGATCTTGGGTGATTATTTGCGACACTTTGTTTCCTCCCGCCAGGATGACTGGGCAGATCTCCTCCCATGGGCCGAATTCTCGTATAACTTCAGGGTCTCTGAGTCTTCCTCCAAATCCCCATTTTTCGTGGTGTACGGCCGTCACCCTCTTCCCCCCCTCCCTACTCCCTTGCCCTCTGGTCTGCCCGCTGTGGATGAAATTTCTCGTGACCTTTCCATCATATGGAGAGAGACCCAAAATTCTCTCTTACAGGCTTCATCACGCATGAAGAAGTTCGCGGATAAGAAAAGAAGAGCTCCTCCCGTTTTTTCCCCTGGAGACAAGGTATGGCTCTCCGCTAAATATGTCCGCTTCCGTGTCCCTAGCTACAAGTTGGGACCACGCTACCTTGGTCCTTTCAAAATTTTGTGTCAAATTAATCCTGTCTCTTATAAACTTCTTCTTCCTCCTTCTCTTCGTATCCCTAATGCCTTTCACGTCTCTCTTCTCAAACCACTCATCCTCAACCGTTTTTCTCCCAAATCTGTTCCTCCCACTCCTGTTTCCGGCTCCTCGGACATCTTCTCGGTCAAAGAAATTTTAGCTGCCAAAAAGGTCAGAGGAAAAAAATTTTTTTTAGTGGACTGGGAGGGTTGTGGTCCTGAAGAGAGATCCTGGGAACCTGAGGACAACATCCTGGACAAAAGTCTGCTCCTCAGGTTCTCAGGCTCTAAGAAGAGGGGGAGACCCAAGGGGGGGGGTACTGTTACGCCGAGCGCTCCGGGTCCCCGCTCCTCCCCGGAGCGCTCGCTTCACTCTTCCCGCTGCAGCGCTCCGGTCACGTCCTCTGACCCGGGGCGCTGCGATTCCGCTGCCAGCCGGGATGCGATTCGCGATGCGGGTAGCGCCCGCTCGCGATGCGCACCCCGGCTCCCCTACCTGACTCGCTCTCCGTCTGTTCTGTCCCGGCGCGCGCGGCCCCGCTCCCTAGGGCGCGCGCGCGCCGGGTCTCTGCGATTTAAAGGGCCACTGCGCCGCTGATTGGCGCAGTGGTTCCAATTAGTGTGTTCACCTGTGCACTTCCCTATATCACCTCACTTCCCCTGCACTCCCTTGCCGGATCTTGTTGCCTTAGTGCCAGTGAAAGCGTTCCTTGTGTGTTCCTTGCCTGTGTTTCCAGACCTTCTGCCGTTGCCCCTGACTACGATCCTTGCTGCCTGCCCCGACCTTCTGCTACGTCCGACCTTGCTTCTGCCTACTCCCTTGTACCGCGCCTATCTTCAGCAGCCAGAGAGGTGAGCCGTTGCTAGTGGATACGACCTGGTCACTACCGCCGCAGCAAGACCATCCCGCTTTGCGGCGGGCTCTGGTGAAAACCAGTAGTGGCTTAGAACCGGTCCACTAGCACGGTCCACGCCAATCCCTCTCTGGCACAGAGGATCCACTACCTGCCAGCCGGCATCGTGACACCCTTTCTTTGAGTGGCCCCTCAATGTTGTGGAAACGGGTGGAGGACATTGTCTCCATTAGAATGGGTCCCCCTACGATGCTTCGGCTGTTAATCTGAAGTGCATTCTGTGCTTTGGAACCTCGGGGGCAAACTGTATTTCTGTTATTAATTTTTAGTTTAGCAATTCCCACCGCAACATGGTTAACCTCTATCCTAAATTTCCTACCCCAAACATTGCAAACACAAAACCCCCAAAAACCTAACAATAGTGTCTGTCAACATCATCCTGGGAGGGATAATACACTGCACTACAATAGAAATAAAAATCCCTATCATCTATATCTCAATGGGTTCCATCTTTTCTTTTGTTCTTTTTTTCTACTGCGGTTTTATAATCCCTGAGACAAGTAGTTCTGGCCCTAGAGTGTTATATATATTAGCGTCTGTAGCATGTATAAGGGACATGTTATCATACCTGTGTCTTTTTATAGGTGATTGATTGTATTGATTGATTGATTGAGTGTATATTGTTCAGTGTATATAAAGTTGTACAAGTGTATAGGACCTTCCTGGGTCATGTGATACTGTCATGTGATGTACCCAGAGTTCCCTGGGTACAGGACCTACAGGTTTTGCAACCAATGTGCTGTAATCCAGCCTCCTTAGAATATAAGGGGCTGTAGTCTCTAAATTCACTTAATTCCTGGCACTCAAGCAAGCGCAATCAGCATATACTACTCAATTCATCTCAGCTAGGCCAAAGCCTAAAGAACCTGCAGCCACTTCAAAACATGAGTTATCAAGTTATATCTACAAATTCCTAGTGACTACTATTCAACTCAATCATACAATTAGTAGCACAGTGGCCGGCAGAAATCTCAATACTACAAGTCCCAGCAAGCCTGCAAGGTATCCTGCATCCCGGTTGCCTCTAGGGAAACTGCATCATTGTAAAGACTGTTCCATGAGAAGTTTAAGTAAAAGTTCCAGTTATCTCATAATTCCTGCTGTGGACATTCAATTATTTCCTGCCGTTTTTGGGCTGGTTGTCGGCAGGGCCTTCTACAGAAAACAATCGCACCCTGGTGTCACGACAAATTAGGGGTTAATACCACCTTACCCCACAGGGTTAATGCCACCAGACCCTGCAACACCATTGCCTCACCCCGCTTACCACACTTTACTTTTTTGAGACTTTATTGGTTTGGGTCTCGCTTGCTTCTCTCCGCTCGCTGTAGTCGACCATTTTTCATTTTATTTGGGATGTCCTAGGTGTTTGCCAAGTTTTTGTTACAGTGGGTCGTAAAAATAAAAAATTTAAATTCTATTGTAACTCCTGATTTTTTATTTTTACAAGGGGTTAACGCAGAAAAAGCACCATAAAATTTGTTACCCAATTTCTCTTGATTCTGGAAATACCTCATATGTGGATGTAAGTTGGGGGCCATGTTGCCTTTACACAGCCCCCATGGTGTCAGAACAGCGGTAACCCCCCACAAGTCACCCCAGTTTGGAAACTGCACCACTGCAATTAACATTTATACCCCACTTGCATTTGACAGATTTTTGGAAGATTGCTTTGCATCCACATATAGGGTATATCTGTACTTGGAAAAAATAGGGTTACAAATTTTGGGGGACTTTTTTCCTTTTGCCCCTTATGAAAAAGAAAAGTTGGGGGTTGCACTAGCATGTTAGTGTAAAAAAAAAAATTTTTTTTACACTAATATGCTGCAGTTGACCCATACTTTTAATTACCACAAGCAGTAAAAGAAGAAAAAGACCGCCAAAATTTGTAACACAATTTCTCTCAAGTACGGATATACCTCATATGTGGATGTAAAGCGATCTGTGGGCACACAACAGGGCTCAGGAGTGAGAGAGCACCATGTTCATTTGAGGCCTAAATTAATGATTTGCACATGCATCCTTGCAGAGGTTCTAAAATAAACGCAATAGTAAAAACAACCACATTTGACCCCATTTCGGAAACCACACCCCTCAAGAAATGCAACAAGGGGTGCAGTGAGTATTTACACTGCACTGGTGTTCAACAAATTTTAAGAACAGTAGGCTGTGCATATGTAAAATTTTATTTTTCATATTACGGACCACCGTTCCAAAAATCTTTCAGACACCTGTGGGGCGTAAATGCTCACTGCACCCCTTGTAATATTACTTGAGGGGTTTAGTTTCCAAAATGTGGTCACATATGGTATTCCACCCAAATCTCACACAAAATAAACTAAAATTTATTTATGTAAGAAACACTTTAAAGTAGGTAAATTTCCATGACCAATAATACTGGTATACAAGGAGTAAATATATACCACAACACAAAAACTGGATATTTTCTGATCTGCGGCGTCCTCTTTCCTTTTCTTCTTTGTCTGGATCAGACGTCCATGTCGATCTCTTACCATCTGCAGGGCAAACATGTCAGACTCCACATTTTTTCAGTGTCCTCCCATCTATAGGCCCACAAACTGTAATAATCCCCTTCAGGTAGGTAGGTAGCCAGGTAAATAGGTAACTAGGTAGGTAGATCAGGAAGCCAGATATGTAGGTAAGTGACTAGCCAGGTAGGTAGGTAGGTAGGGGGCTAGCAAGGTAGTTAGGCAGCCATATATGAAGGCCAGACATGTACATAGTTAGGTGCCAGGTATGTAGGTAAGTATTTAGGCATCCAGGTATAAAGTTATTTAGCCCCCCCTTCCCTGTTGGTATAGACAGCGGAGTTAACCTCCCCTTACCTGTAGATATAGACAGCAGAGTTAACTCCCCTTCCTTGTAGGCATAGGCAGCAGAGTTAACCCCCTTCCCCATAGGTGTAGGCAGCAGATTTAACCCCCCTCCCCTGTAGGTATAGGAACAGAGTAGATCCCTCCCCCTTTCCCCATAGGTATAGGCATCAGTTCCCCCCCCCCCTCTCCCCATAGGTACAGGCATCAGTTAACACCCCTCCCCTTTCCCCATAGGTATAGGTAGCAGTTAATCCCCCTTTCCCCATAGGTATAGGTAGCAGTTATTTTTTTCCCCTTCAATATTTCTTTATTGAAAAAATGTATCATTTACATTTTAATAAATAACATTTTATACATTGAATTTCAAGATGTTGTCTTTTTTCCCACCCCCCTCCCCTACCCTCACCTTTCTCCCCCATGACATATCTCCCCTTACTGGGTGGACGGGAGGCAGAGGGACAACACATTCTCATTCTATTAATATTTCCATTATACTATATCAATTCATTTTCTTTTCTCTTTGCTTTCCCTTCCCTTTCTCTCTCTTTTCTTTTCTTTTTTTTTCCATTTTAGATCTTTTATTTGTATCTTCCCAATTATTTCTACCCGCTTTTATTCTTGTGTCCCCCTGATTCCCATCCCCCTCACATAATAATAATGAAATAATAATAATAAAAAAACCTATAATTTCTTTCTTTTAACCAAATAACCTTCCTGTCACCTCCCTCCACTCCCATACCTCTGGTTTAGTTGGGGTCAGCCATCTCCTGATTATTAATAATCTAGCATAAAAGAGCATCATCAGTAGTTCCTTTCTTTCTTTTGTTGTTTTATTTACTTTTCTATCATCACCCAAGATAATCAAAGCTATATCATCTTTTATAGCATATTTAATTTTTCTCTCGATATCATAAATTATTGACACCCAATATTCTTGTATTTTTTTCACATTCCCATATAATATGCAGGAATCCCGCGTTTTTCATTTTACATCTTAGACAGTTGCCATTTTCCCTCCCACCAATCCTGAAGAGGAATTTTGGTTTATAATAAATTCTATATACTATGTTCCATTGTATCAGTTGATGGTCTAAACTTGGGGAAATTCTTTTTATATTCCTGAATACAATCATCCAACCGCATTTATTTCTCTCACCTAATTCTTCGTCCCATTGTAGGAAGCATTTATCTTTTAAGTTATTTTTTTTATTTTTCATTATTTTGGTATAAATTACTGCCATAACTTTCTTTACAATTTTTCCCTCCTCCATTTTTCTTATAGTTTCAGTTACTTCCACTATCCGATTACCACTGTCTCTTAGTGACCCGCATATGGCACTTTTTAAACCCTGAAATTCCAACCACATACCTTTTCCTAATTTAAATTCTTCCTCTCTCCACTTTCTTAACTCTCCTTTTCTCCACACGTCTCTCAAAATGTTACATCCCCTACTTTGCAAGTTGTTAGCTTCCATCTTAGCTACCTCTTTCAAGTTTACATTATGCCAAATTGGCGCTGTCTCTAATATTCCCGTTTTTTTCATTTATTTTTTAAAGTTTTCCCAGGTTTTACAAATCCCTACTATTATAGCATTTTCCTTCCACCTCCCTTCTTTTAACTGGCCTGACTCAAGAACCTGATAACATTTTCGTATTCACCTTTAGTTTTTTCTTTGATATTTTTAAAGATTCCAAATCTCCTCCACTCCACCACATAGTACATCTGACTTTCTAAAAAATATCCCTGTATATCAGGAAATTTAAGTCCTCCCTTCTCTCTTCCTTTACTTAAGTATTCTATTTTTATCCTCGTTCTTTTCCTTCCCCATATTAGGGCGTTTAGCATAGCTATTATCCTTCTAAAAATTCCTTTCTCGCACCAGATAGGGGCCGCTACGAAGATGTATAATAGTTTTGGTAGAATTACTGTTTTAATTAAGACTATCCTCTCTGCTCTCGTAAGATTCAGTTTATTCCATGTTCTTACCTTGTTTTCCAATTTTTTTTATCAATGGGTATGTGTTTATTTTGTGATATTCTCCTATTTTCCCAGATATCTGTACACCTAAATAAGAAAAACGTTCTCCTTTATCCAGGATTCTAAGCTCCTTAATGATTCCCAGTTCTACTTTACCTAATGGAAGTAGCACTGATTTCTCCCAGTTTATAACCAAACCTGCATAGTTCCCATATTCCCCAATCACTTCCATAACCTTCTCTATGGAGTTTTCTAGCTTTTTCAAATATAATAATAAGTCGCCTGCGTATATTGATATTTTATCCCCATCCCCCTCCACTCCAAATCCTTTTATTTGCTGATCTTCTCTGACTTTAACCGCTAGGGGTTCGAACACTAGCGCAAAAAGTAGAGGAGATAAGGGGCATCACTGTCTTGTACCCCGGGTCACTAAAAAACTCTCTGATCTTTTCCCTTCTATATTTATTCTAGCTTCCGCTCCATTATATAGCATCTTGATCATTTCTATATAATCCTTCTGACACCCATATTTTTCCAGTACTCCCCATAGGAACTCCCACTCCACAATGTCAAACGCTTTACTTGCGTCAAGTGACATGATGGAGTGGGTTCCCTCTCTTCCCTCCACCGACTGTACTCCAGTAAGGGTCCTGTAGATATTATGCTTGGTCATCCTACCTGGGATAAATCCGCATTGATCTTCATGCACCAGTTCCCCTACCTTTTTTTCCAAACGCAATGCCAGAGCCTTCGCCAGGATCTTTACATCCGTGTTCAATAATGATATTGGACGATGTGATTCCATTTCTTTCTTATCTTTATTCGGTTTCAACAGTAATATTGTTTCTGCTTCTTTCATTGTTTCGGGTAAGGTTCCTGTTTTTAAAGAACTATTTATAGTTCTAAGCAGGGCTGGGATAAGGATTCTCCTAAATTTCCTATATATTTCAAACGGGAACCCCTCCGTGCTGGGACTTGTGTTCCTTTGATCTGATTTAAAGCTTCTTCTAACTCCCTATGGGTCATTGGGCCCCCCGTTTCTTTCTCTTGTTGTATTGATGTCATAGCGAGCACTCCGGTCCCCACCTCCGGACCAGAGCGCCCGCATTCTCGCCTCCTCTCTCCGGGATCCCGGCGTCTCCCGCTCGGACATACCGACCGGGAGCACGGGATTCCTTGTGTCGGGGATGCGGCTGCCGTGGCGGCTAGTCCCCACTCAAGCGCCGCGTCCCTGTCTAACTCACCCAGCACCTCGCTCCATATGCCGACTCGCTCTGCTTCTCGGCATGCGTGTCCCCGCTCTCTAGGGCGCGCGCACGCCGCCTTCAGTAAATTTAAAGGGCCAGCGCACCATTGATTGGTGCGCTGGCTAATTGTTCCCTGCTCCTTCCCCATAAAAGTTACCTGCCCCTTCCTGCCCTTGCCAGATCTTTGTGCCCTAGTGCCTCTGAGAAAGCTTTCCATATTGTGTGTATTGCCTTGCCTGTTGCCGAACCCGTTGCTACCGCCTACTCGCCTTTGAACCCTTGCCGCCTGCCCTGACCTCTGCTTCGTCCGACTACGCTCCTGCTGCCTGCTCCCTGTGTACCATGCCATATCAGCTGCCAGAGAGGTTGAGTTGCTACTGGAGGATACGACCTGGTGGTTACCGCCGCAGCAAGTCCATCCTGCCTTGCGGCGGGCTCTGGTGAAAACCAGTAACCACTTAAAACCGGTCCTCTGGTACAACCCGCGCCTTCCCCTCTCTGGTCAAGAGGATCCACTACCAGTCCTGCCGGTAAGATCCGGCCATGGATCCCGCTGATGTTCCTCTGCCAAACCTAACGGACCTCACCTCCATTGTGGCCCAGCAAGGTCAGCAGCTAGCCCAGCTAACCGCCATGCTGCAGCAGCTCCTGCCGTCTCAGCAACAGCCAGCTCCTCCGCTTGCATCTGCTGTATCTCCTCCGCCCGCAGTTGCCACCGGTTCCAGAGTCCGCCTATCCCTGCTGGACAAGTGTGACGGAGATCCCAAGCAGTGCCGAGGGTTTCTGTCACAGTGCTCTCTCCACCTCGAGATACTGTCTGACCAGTTTCCTTCCGAGTGAGCCAAGGTAGCCTTTATCCTCAGTCTGCTCTCCGGGAAGGCCCTGGCCTGGGCTACACCGCTATGGGACCGCGCTGATCCTGCCACCTCCTCCGTCCAGAGCTTCTACCAAGAGTTCCGGAATGTTTTCGAGGAACCTGCCCGGGTTACCTCCACAGAGACTGCCTTACTAAATTTGTCCCAGGGAGGCTCTACTGTGGGTGACTACGCCATTCAGTTTCGCACCCTAGCCTCAGAACTGAACTGGAACAATGATACCCTTTGTACCACATTTAAGAAGGGACTTAACAGTGAAGTAAAGGACGGCCTGGCTGCACGTGAACTACCTTCCACCCTTAGTGACCTCATCTTGTTGGCCACTAGAATCGACAAGCGTTTCGCCGATAGGAACTCCTTCTTGAAAAAGGAAACGCTCAACCAAGACGCTACCCTCCTCTGACTCCCGTTTTTCAGCGTCTACCTCAACCTCTCTCCGGGCCTCCAGCCGTGGAAGCCATGCAGGTGGATCGTTCACGCATGACTCCGCAAGAACGAAGCCATTGCAGATACGAGAACCTGTGTATGTACTGTGCCAGTACTGAGCACTTCCTGCGAGACTGTCCTCTTCGTCCACCGCGTTCCAGAAAAGCTTGCACCTAATAAACATGGGAGAGGCGTTGCTAGGTGTGGATTCCTCCTCTCCACATCTCATCATATCCGTGCAGTTGTTCCTCTTGGATTCCGGTTCAGCCGGCAACTTCATTCACGCCTCCTTGGTTGACAAGTACCGCATTCCGGTTGTCCGCCTAACTAAGCCTCTTTTTATTTCTACGGTTAACGGTGAGAGACTCTCTGTCACTGTGCAGTCCCGTACCCTGCCACTGCAGATGGATATTGGAATTTTTCATACAGAGACTCTAGAGTTCCTAGTCCTTCCCTTCTGCTCCTCCGAACTCCTCCTGGGTCTGCCATGGCTACAACGTCACAGTCTTGTTCTGAACTGGTCATCCGGTGAAACCTGCATTGGGGCCCCTGCTGTTCGGACCGGTGTCTCAAGCCTGCTCCTGTCAAGCGACTTTCGCAAGTTTCTCCGCCTCCAGGACTGCCTAAACCATATCATTGCTTTGCGGATGTCTTCTGCAAAAAACAAGCCGAGGTCCTTCCTCCTCACAGACCCTATGATTGTCATATCGACCTTATGCCTGGTTCTACGCCATCCCGGGGTAGAATTTATCCTCGGTTCCCTCCTCCCTTGCATAGACTACAGAGGACTCAATAAAATCACAATTAAGAACCGTTACCCTCTGCCCCTAATCTCAGAGTTATTTGAGTTCGTATCCGGGAGGGCGACGAGTGGAAGACCGCCTTTAACACAAGAGACGGTCACTTTGAGTACCTGGTGATGCCCTTCGGCCTCTGTAATGCACCAGCCGTCTTCCAGGAATTTGTCAACGATATCTTCAGGGACTTACTCTACTCCTGTGTGGTCGTATACTTGGATGACATCCTTGTCTTCTCCTCCGACCTGGACCAACACCGGGTCCATGTGCGACAAGTGCTTACCCGCCTGAGGAGAAATCGTCTATACGCCAAGATCGAAAAATGTCTTTTTGAGCAGTCCTCCTTGCCTTTTCTTGGGTTTCATTATTTCTACTCAAGGACTTCAAATGGACCCCACCAAGCTCTCGGCGGTTTTGGATTGGCCACGCCCCTCTGGACTCCGAGCCATACAAAGGTTTTTGCGCTTCGCTAATTATTACAGACAATTCATCCCTCACTATTCCACTCTGGTGTCCCCAATTGTGGCCTTGACTAAAAAGGGCGCTAACCCTAAATCCTGGCCTTCCCAAGCTGAAGAAGCCTTCCAGTCCCTGAAGGTCACCTTTGCCTCAGCACCGGTTCTCTCTAGACCTGATTCCACCAAGCCCTTCTCTCCCGAAGTGGATGCCTCCTTGGTGGGAGCCGGAGCCGTGCTCACACAGAAATCTTCAAAGGGCAAGACCTTAACTTGTGGCTTCCTTTCTAAAACATTCTCTCCCGCGGAGAGAAATTATTCCATAGGGGACAGAGAACTGTTGGCTATTAAATTAGCACTGGAGAAATGGAGACATCTTCTTGAGGGAGCCACCCATCCTGTGAATATCTTTACGGACCACAAGAACCTGGCCTATCTTCAGTCTGCTCAAAGACTAAATCCTTGTCAGGCTCGCTGGTCTCTGTTCTTCGCCCGTTTTAATTTTGAGATCCATTTCCGTCCGGCTTCTAAGAACATTAGGGCAGACTCTCTGTCTCGCTCTTCTGATGTGGCGGGCGACGAGTTAACACCTCAACACATTATCCCACCAGAACGCCTGATTGCAGTCGCTCCTGCGGAACTGAGCCATCTTCCTCCTGGCAAATCCTACGTACTTCCACGTCACCGGGTGCAAATTCTCAAGTGGGGCCACGCTTCTTGCTACTGGAGGATACGACCTGGTGGTTACCGCCGCATTAAGTCCATCGCCTCTCTGGTCAAGAGGATCCACTACCAGTCCTGCCGGTACGTGACAACCTCTCATTCTTAACCACTTTTCCCCCAAGGTCACCGCTCCTTCTCCTGTCACTGGGTCCTCTGACGTCTTCTCGGTAAAAGAATGCCTCGCCTCCAAGGTCGTTAGAGGTAAAAAAAAAAAAATTGTTGACTGGGAGAATTGTGGCTCCGAAGAGAGGTCTTGGGAGCCTGATAACAATATCTTCAACAAGGAGCTCATCCATAGGTTCCTGGGCTCCAAAAATAGGGAGAGACCTAAGGGGGGGGGGTACTGTAACACCGAGCGCTCCGGGTCCCGCGGCTTCCCCGGAGCGCTCTCGGTGTTCGGCTTGTAGCAGCGCTCTGGTCACTGTCCCTGACCGGAAGCGCTGTCCCCCTGCCTGCGGCGGGGATGCGATCCGCTTGGTGGGCTGTCCTCGCCCGCAGGTCGCATCCCAAGTGACTTACCAGTCGGGTCCTGCTGTGTCTTCCTCTAATTGTGTCTTCCACTAATTGGTGCCTGGCCCAATTAAGTTAAATGCATAAATACTCACTTCCTTTTCCTCCCCTTGCCGGATCTTGTTACCTTGTGCCAGAGAAAGCGTTTCTTGTGTCCCTTTGCCTGTGTATCCAGACCCTTTGCCGTTGCCCCTGACTACGAAACGTTGCTGCCTGCCTTGACCTTCTGCTACGTCTGACCTCGCCTTGCCTTGTCCCTGTGTACAGCTGTCAGTGAGGTTGAGTCGCTATCGGGTGGAATGACCTGAGGGTTACCTGCCGCAGCGAGTCCATCCCGCTTTGCGGCGGGCTCTGGTGAAAACCAGTAACCTCTTAGATTCCGTTCCCCTGGTATGGCCCACGCCATCGCCTCACTGACACAGGGGATCCACTCCTGAGTCCTTCCTGCATACCAGTCCGGATCCTGACACCTGGCTACCCTGTGGGAAGCCCATAAATTTGTAGTCATTGCATTGCTCTGGGATCCTGCCTCAAGAAGGATGCTTTGGCTCTCTCCCGGGATCTTAAGGCAGAGATTCGTAGATTAGAGGCATTGTTACTGTCCTCGCCCTCCCTTTCAGTCTTGCGGAGGCTAGTGGCTGCCCAGGCTCATCTGTGGGCCTTAGCCCTCCATAAAGTGGAGCGTCTCATACTGAGCATCTTATACTAAGCAGTGGTTTTATGAATGTGGTAATAAGGTCCACAGTATGTTGGCTCGGCACCTCCATTATCGTGCTGCTGCCCAGTCTCCCTCGGCTCTCAGGAACTCTTCTGGCACTCTTCACGATCACCCGGATGATGTCTTCCTTCTCTCTATTCCCTCCCCTCTCAACTCCAGTCTGACCTGGTGCAGTGTGATCTCTCCTTTCTGTGGGCCTGTGACCTGCCATTCCTGTCAGCTACTGATGGAGCCTCCTTAAATGCTCCAATCACCTTGCAGGAGCTTCAGGAGGTGGTTCAGTCCCTTCCTTCAGGGCGCTCTCCTGGGCCAGACGGGTTCACTTATCTCTACTATCGGACGTTTGCTTCTCAACTTCTTCCTTGATGGGTGAGAGGTCCTGCAGTCGCTTTTATATTCCCTGATCACTCTCATTCCTAAACTGGACAAGGATTGTTCAAGCTATCGGACTATCGCTCTCCTTAATGCTGATTTAAAGGTGTTTGCCAAGGTTTTTGCTAACTGTCTGTGCTGTTTTCTTCCCTCCCTTATCCATAAGTAGTGTTGCTCGCGAATATTCGCAATTCGAATATTATTCACGAATATCGCATATTTGCGAATTCGCGAATTTCGCGAATATAGCGCTATATATTCGTAATTACGAATATTCGTTTATTTTTTTTTTTTCCTTCACAGTACACATCACAGTGATCATCCCTCTCTGCTTCCAGCTTGTGTGGTGTAAAGAAGGCTGTAATACTACTGTGTGAGACTAGCGTGCAAAAATTCGCATATGCGAAAATTAGCATATGTTAATATTCTCATATGCGAATATTAACATGCGCTAATCTTCGCATATGCGAATTTCGTATTTGCTAATTTTGTATATGCTAATATTCACATATGTTAATTTTTGCATACGCGAATATTCGCATATGCGAAAATAAAACGAGGGTATACCGAATATGCGAATATTCGCGAATATATGACGAATATTCGTCCATATATTCGCGAATATTCGCGAATTCGAATATGGCCTATGCCGCTCAACACTATCCATAAGCACCAGGTGGGTTTCATCCCCAGTCGTCAGGGTGCGGACAACACTAGGAGAGTGGTGGGTCTAATAGACTTGGTCAATCGGCGCTCGGAGCAGGCTTTGGTGCGGAAAAGGCCTTAAATAGGCTAGGTTGCGCTGAGGGGCCTCTACTCCTGCCCTACTGCCACTATCAAACTTCCTCATGTCACTTCCTCTAGCTTTCCTCTTTATAATGGCACTCGACAGGGGTGTCCGCTGTCTCCCCTGATTTTTGCTCTTTGTATTGAGCTTCTGGCTGCTCTAATCCAGGAGACCTGGATATCTCGGATTTGTAGCTGCATGATTTCAAAAGCTCTCTTTTTGTGGATGATGCTCTTCTTACTCTGACCCATCCCCTGACATCCCTTCCTAATCTCTACAGGGTCCTGCAGTCCTATGGGGTGGTCTCGGGCTATAAGGTGAACCTATCTAAGACATGGGCGATGCCCTTTAATCTCAAGGTGTTTCTCTCCACTCTTCTTCGGGCTGATTACTTCTTTAAGTGGTCTCCCTTTGCTGTTAAAGGGGTACTCCTGCTCAGTGTTTGGAACAAACTGTTCCAAACGCTGGAGCCGGTGTAGGGAGCTTGTGATGTCATAGCCCCACCCCTCATGACATCACGCTCCACCCCCTCAATCCAAGTCTATGGGAGGGGGTGTGACAGCCGTCTTGCCCCCTCCCATAGACTTGCATTGAGGGGGCGGGTCAAACGCTGAGCAGCGGAGGACCCAGCCAATTTTCACTGTAGGACCCGGCCACTTTATGAACATCTGATCACTTTCAATTTAACCATTAATAACTCTGGGATGCTTGTACCTTTCATTCTGATTCCGAGACAGTTTTTTCGTGACATATTCTACTTTATGTTAGTGGCAAAATTTTGTCGATGCTTGCATCGTTTCTTGGTGAAAAATTCAAAAATTTGTTTTTAACTTTGAAGCTGGACAGTCAGTGGCTGTCCAGAAATGCTGGGAGTTGTTGTTTTGCAACAGCTGGAGGCTCCATTTTGGAAACACTGATGTACAATAAGTTTTTCATTTTTATTGGGGGGGGGGGGGGCAGTGTAAGGGGGTGTATATGTAGTGTTTTCCCTTTATTATGTGTTAGTGTATTGTAGTGTTTTTAGGGTATGTTCGCACTGGCAAAGGTTTACATTGAGCTTCCCGGGGACCGAAATTCCCATGGGCGTACGGGTACGCCCTGGGTCCTTAAGACCCAGGTACAGAAGGTGTATCCATACACCCTGGGTCCTGTACAGGTTAAGTATCTAAGTGTCCTCCTTACCCCTTGATAGTCTTCCTTTTATTCCACTAACTTCCCTCCTTTGTTCAGTGCCCTTAGGACGTTAATTATTTCGTTAATTAGGACGTTATATTTCATTTTTTGTCCGTATTGCAGCTGTTAAAATGATGGTCCTTCCCATGCTACTTTACATTTTTGAGACTTTATCGGTCTGGGTCCCGCTTGCTGCTCTCCGCTCGCTGTACTCAACCATTTTTAATATTATTTGGGATGTCAAGCGGGACCGTTTGCTTATGTCCTAGTTGTTTGCCAAGTTTTTGTTACAGTGGGTCGTAAAAAAAAAAAAATGTAATTCTGTTGTAACCCCTGATTTTTTATTTTTACAAGGGGTTAATGCAGAAAAAGCTCCATAAAATTTGCTACCTAATTTCTCTTGATTCTGGAAATACCCATATCTGGATGTAAGTCGCCTTTACACAGCCCCCATGGTGCCAGAACAGTGGAAACTCCCCACAAGTCACCCCAGTTTGGAAACTGCACCCCTGCAGTGAGCATTTACACTCCACTTGCATTTGACAGATTTTTGGAAGATTGCTTTGCGTCCACATATGGGGTATATCTGTACTTGGAAAAAGACTCCCAAAATTTGTAACACAATTTCTCTCAAGTACTGATATACCCCATATGTGGACGCAAAGCGTTCTGCGGGCACACAACAGGGCTCAGGAGTGAGAGAGCACCATGTTCATTTGAGGCCTAAATTAGTGATTTCCACATGGATCCTTGCAGAGGTTCTAAAATAAACGCAATAGAATAAACAACCACATGTGACCCCATTTTGGAAACCACACCCCTCAAGAAATGTAACAAGGGGTGCAGTGAGCATTTACACCACACTGGTGTTCAACAGATTTTTTGGAACAGTAGGCTGTGCATATGTAAATTACATTTTTGATACTACAGACCACTGTTCCAAAAATCTTTCAGACATCTGTGGGGTGTAAATGCTCACTTCACTCCTTGTAACATTCCATGAAGGGTTTAGTTTCCAAAATGGGGTCACATATGCTTTTTTTTTATTTATTTATTTTTTTTTTTGCGCTTATGTCAGAAGCCACCCCTGAGCAAATCACCAATTTAGGCCTCAAATGTACATTTGCTGTCTCCTGAGCCATGTTGTGCACCCACACAGGGACGTGCACAGACATTTTGAAGGGCAGGGGCTCAAGTAAAAAAAAGAGGGCACTTTTCATAAATTAAAAAACGTCTGCCAGACTTAATGGGCAAACGTACTGCGGCCCAGGGACACAGTGGACTCCCGCCGGGCCTCCTCGACATTCCTATGCCCATAAAAGTTGGTGTTTTTGTAAAATCGAGTCAAGAACAGTTTCTATGAAGGTATGCCATGTGTATATACACTTTGGCTGTGCTGTCAGTCTTATTTACAGAAAACATGTGACAGCTGCCCTATAATATACTGTATTATAGAGGAGATTTATACAAAACCTGTGCAGAGAAAGAGCGGTGCAGTCGCCCATAGCAACCAATCAGATCGTTTTGCAGAGGGCTTTTCCTCTGCAAAGGTTTTAATAAATCTCCCCCCTATATGCCCCCACCTGAGCTCTATATGACAGAACCCATCACCAATAACCCAGCACCCATCACCAATCACCCAGCACCAATCACTCAGCACCCATCACCCATCCCCAATCACTCAGCACCCATCAACCATCACCCAGCACCCATCACCAATCACCCAGCACCCATCACCCAGCACCAATCACCCAGCACCAATCATCCAGCACCCATCACCAATCACCCAGCACCCATCACCAATCACCCATCACCCATCACCAATCACCCAGCACCCATCACCAATCACCCAGCACCAATCACCCAGCACCTATCACCAATCATCCAGCACCAATCACCCAGCACCCATCACCAATCACCCAGCACGCAGCACCAATCACCCAGCACCAATCACCCAGCACCCAGCACCAATCACCCAGCATCAATAACCCAGCACCAATCACCCAGCACCAATCACCCAGCACCCATCACCCAGCACCAATCACCCAGCACCAATCACCCAGCACCCATCACCCAGCACCCATCCCCAATCACCCAGCACCCATCTTATGCAGGAATCTTCTCACAGCCCTGGTTCTTACACTGAAGAGATGGACACCTCACTAATATATACGTACAGTCTACAATATACTAGAGTTGGCAAAAAAAGAATTATAAATATACAAAGACGTCCATGCATAGCACAGCATACAGGATGGAGGCAGGAAACTCCGCCTCCATTGCGCACAAGACTGACTTCGCATACTAGCAATGTGGGGCAATACCTAGAAAATGGAAAGACCAATTTTTGTATACTGCACTGTAACCTAGTGCATTGGGTTTAGTGCGAATAAACAGCCTGTCAGTTTCCCTTTAATTATATACCTTACCCCCCTTAATGATCTATATACTGTGCCACCATTCATCTATTGATTCCCTATATACTGTGCCACCATTAATGAACTATATACTGTGCCACCATTAATGAACTATATACTGTGCCACCATTAATGAACTATATACTGTGCCACCATTCATCTATTGAATCCCTATATACTGTGCCACCATTAATGAACTATATACTGTGTCAGCATTAATGAACTATATATTGTGCCACCATTAATTAATTATATACTGTGCCACCATTCATCTATTAATTCCCTACATACTGTGCCACCATTAATGAACTATATACTGTGCCACCATTAATGAATTATATACTGTGCCACCATTCGTCTATTAATTCCCTATATACTGTGCCACCATTAATTAACTATATACTGTGCCACCATTAATGAATTATATACTGTGCCACCATTCATCTATTAATTCCCTATATACTGTGCCACCATTAATGAACTATATACTGTGCCACCATTAATGAACTATATACTGTGCCAGCATTAATGAACTATATACTGTGCCACCATTAATTAACTATATACTGTGCCACCATTAATGAACTATATACTGTGCCACCATTAATGAACTATATACTGTGCCAGCATTAATGAACTATATACTGTGCCACCATTAATGAACTATATACTGTGCCACCATTAATGAACTATATACTGTGCCACCATTAATGAACTATATACTGTGCCACCATTAATGAACTACATACTGTGCCACCATTAATGAACTATATACTGTGCCACCATTAATGAACTATATACTGTGCCACCATTAATGAACTATATACTGTGCCACCATTCATCTATTGAATCCCTATATACTGTGCCACCATTAATGAACTATATACTGTGTCAGCATTAATGAACTATATATTGTGCCACCATTAATGAATTATATACTGTGCCACCATTCATCTATTAATTCCCTACATACTGTGCCACCATTAATGAACTATATACTGTGCCACCATTAATGAATTATATACTGTGCCACCATTCATCTATTAATTCCCTATATACTGTGCCACCATTAATTAACTATATACTGTGCCACGATTAATGAATTATATACTGTGCCACCATTCATCTATTAATTCCCTATATACTGTGCCACCATTAATTAACTATATACTGTGCCACCATTAATGAACTATATACTGTGCCAGCATTAATGAACTATATACTGTGCCACCATTAATTAACTATATACTGTGCCACCATTAATGAACTATATACTGTGCCACCATTAATGAACTATATACTGTGCCAGCATTAATGAACTATATACTGTGCCACCATTAATGAACTATATACTGTGCCACCATTAATGAACTATATACTGTGCCACCATTAATGAACTATATACTGTGCCACCATTAATGAACTATATACTGTGCCACCATTAATGAACTATATACTGTGCCACTATTATTTAACTATACTGTGCCACCACTAAGGGTGCGTTCACACGTGCATATTTTCTGCTGCAGATCTGCTGCAGATTTGCTTTAGCAGAATTCTCTACCCATTGTCAATGGGAAGCAAAATCTGCAGCAGATCTGCAGCAAAAATAGGCACGTTTGAACGCACCCTAAGGATCTATACACAGTGCCAGCATACACAAAAAATATAATGTTCCAATATAATGAAATATATACTGTGCTTCCATAAATTCCCTATATACTGTGCTTACATTCCTCCAATAATTCCTTAATAATGTGCTTCATACAATAAATACAAGCACATAACATAAAGGCACATACATTACATAGGTCATATACACACATACAGTACATAGGTAATATACACACATACAGTACATAGGTAATATACACACATACAGTACATAGGTAATATACACACATACAAAGAGACACTGACACATACATACAGGTACAAATATACATTAAGAAACATAAATACACAGACACACATATAACATGGAATATATACTAAAAGATACAGCCGATAAGCACATCATACATACAGGTACACACATACAATCACTCACAGATATATACACACATACATACATACACACACACACACACACATACATACACACATACAGATTCACTTGCTTATATACATACACACATACATAGATTCACTTGCTCATATATATACACACACACACATATACATACATACACACATACATAGATTCACTTGCTCATATATATATACACACACACATACATAGATAGATTCACTTGCTCACATATACACACACAAATACATACCAGTGGCGTTGCGACCCGGGTGCGGGGGTTGCGGCCCTAACCTAATGGGGTGACACCAAGACGCTCCGCAGCACCCCCCTCCCCAGCTACACTGACACCCCCCTACTGTGCCCGACCGGCCTCCCATCCGTCAGCACCCCCCCCGCCTTCACCTGCGCTGTGTGTGTGCAGTGCGCCCGTCCATCAGCAACCCCCCCCTCTTTCAGTGCGCCCGTCCGTCATCACACCACCCCCCTCACCTTCACCAGCACTGTGCCCGGCCTCCGCTCCCATGTCTGCGCCGGCCTGACGTCACACCGTATGGCCGCGCAGGGGGACGTCAGTTACGTCACTCGCAGGGCGCCCAGTGAGAAGGATCGATGCGCTGGATGGGTGAGTGTGTGTGTCTGTCTCTCTGTCTGTCTGTCTCTATCTATGTTTGTGTGTGTGACTCTGTGTGTGTGCCTGTCTGTGAGTGTGTGTGTCTCTGACTGTGTGTGTGTTTGTGTGTGTGTCTCTCTGTATTGTATGTGGTTTCTTTTTTGTGTGTGCGTGTGTGTGTGTGGGGGGGGGGGGGGGTTTGAACCAGTGATCTAATGTGGGGAGACTTTGACCCATTGTGGGGAACCTGCAAGGGAACCTGCGGCCTAATGTGGGGAAACTACTACCTAATGTGGGGAGTCTATTCTACCTAATGTGGGGAGTCTATTCTACCTAATGTGGGGAATCCGTGCTACCGAATGTGGGGAATCTATGCTACCTAATGTGGGGAAACTGCTACCTAATGTGGGGAATCTGTGCTACCTAATGTGTGGAAATTGCTACCTAATGTGGGGTAACTGGTACCTACCTAATGTGGGGGAACTGGTACCAAATGTAGGTAATCTATGCTGCCTAATGTGGGGAAAAGATGCTACCTAATGTGGGGAAACTGCTACCTACCTAATGTGGGGGAACTGCTGCCTACCTAATGCTCCCCCCCTGGCAGTAGCACCCTCATCATCCACCAGCAACACCCCCCCCCCCAGCAGCACCTCCATCAGCAGATCCTGTCAGGAGGATGATCCTGCCGATGGATGATGGGGGTAATACTGCCAGGGGGGATGGCCAGTAGCACCCTCATCATCCTCCAGCAACACCCCCCCCCCAGTAGTAGCACCCCCATCATCCACTAGCAACACCACCAATACCTCCCTCCCGTGGTAATAGCATCAGCTAACGGATATTGAGGGGTGTTACTGCGGTTGTGGTATTATATTCAGAGGGTGCACTGTATGGCAACGTTATATTCAGAGGGCGCAGTTTGTGGTAGTATTATATTCAGAGGGCGCAGTTTGTGGTAGTATTATTAGAGATGAGCGAACGTACAGTAAATTCGATTCGTCACAAACTTCTCGGCTCGGCAGTTGATGACTTATCCTGCGTAAATTAGTTCAGCCTTCAGGTGCTCCGGTGGGCTGGAAAAGGTGGATACAGTCCTAGGAAAGAGTCTCCTAGGACTGTATCCACCTTTTCCAGCCCACCGAAGCACCTGAAAGCTGAACTAATTTATGCAGGAGCTGCATCAACTGCCGAGCCGAGAAGTTTGTGACGAGTTGAATTTACTGTAGTTCGCTCATCTCTAAGTATTATATTCAGAGGGCGCAGGGGGTGGTAGTATTATATTCAGAGTGTACAGTATGTGTTGGTATTATATTCAGAGGGTACAGTATGTGGTAGTATTATATTCAGTGGGTACAGTGTGTGGCTGTATTATATTCAGGGGTACAGTATGTGGCAGATTTATGTTCAGAGTGTACAGTGTCTGTTGGCATTATATTCAGAATGTACAGTGTGTGGTAGTATTATATTCAGTGGGTATGGTGTATGGAAGGTTTATAATCAAAGAGTATAGTGTATAGTAGTATTATATTTAGAGGATACAGTGTCTGGCAGGTTTATAATAATAATTGTTTTCATATAGAGGATGAGAATGCGCTGACATAGTGAGGAGACGTCTGGGCGTCACATTCTACAGACAGAAGTTTTAGCTGGACCAGGCGGTATGTACCATCTGAATCAGATAAGGGAAGACTATAGAGAAGACGTCACCTGTAGTCACTGATATCATTGTTCATTCTCCTCTCTATGTCCTATAAGACCTGTAGTCTCTTGTCAGTTCTACAGTTAGGTCAGTGAAACTACAACTCCCAGCATAACCTCACCACTGCTCAAAGGGGTACTCTACTGGAAAACATTTTTTTTAATCAACTGGTGCTACAAAGTTAAACAGATTTGTAAATTACTTCTATTAAAAAATCTTAATCCTTCCAGTACTTATTAGCTGCTGTATAAGCGATTCACAGGAAGTTATTTTCTTTTTTAATTTATTTTCTGTCTGACCACAGTGCTCTGTGCTGACACCTCTGTCCATGTCAAGAACTGTCCATAGTAGGAGCAAATCCCCATAGCAAACCTCTGGACAGTTCCTGACATGGACAGAGGTGTCAGCAAATAGCACTGTGGTCAGACTGGAAATAACTATACAACTTCCTGTGGAGCATACACCAGCTTATAAGTACTGTAAGTATTAAGATTTTAAATAGAAGTAATTTAAAAATCTGTTTAACTTTCTGGCACCAGTTGATATAAAAGTAAATGTTTTCCAGTGGAGTACCCCTTTAAGTAATTCTGGGAGCAGTATATTTAAATGATGAAAACTTCTTTAACCCTTTCCCATTCTGTGGCAACTGGTATATCTGATTATTATACTGGAATTTCTCACAATGCGCTACAACAGTGGTGTCTGTCACAACAGGCTAAAAAGTTACTGGGGGGAGGAGGGAGGTATGGGAGTGACACCATTTTCTACCGCACCGGGTGACACCAACCCTAGCAACGCCACTGTATACATACATACATATACATAGATTCACTTGCTCATATATATATACACATATACATAGATTCACTTGCTCACATATATATATATATATATATATATATATATATATATATATACACACACACACACACACACACATACGCACACATACATAGATACACATATACATAGATTCACTTGCTCATATATATATACACATATACATAGATTCACTTGCTCACACACATATATATATATATATATATATATATGTACACATACACACACACACATACACACACATACATACATACACATATACATAGATTCACTTGCTCACATATATAGGCACATACATAGAGATAGACACACACACAAACACACATATATATGCACCTCACACTGACATACAGTCACTCACATATATACACAGTCACTTACACTAAGGCCCCAGCCATCCCTCTCTGCACAGGCGCATACATAGAGAAACACACAAACACATACACACAAATATATATACATACACACACACACTGACATACAATCACTCACATATACACACACACACTTAGACACAATCACTCACATATATTTACAGTCACTTACAGTAAGGGCTGCATAGACTGAATTTTGTGTCTGGACATGCAGTGGGCGGGGCTTCTCTCTGCCTCCGCTGCTCCTGTCTCCTCTGTGTGGAGAGAAGCAGAGAAATGGCAGATAATGACAGGGAGAGTGGCGCCCCTTGCTGCAGGGAGGGCACAGCACCCTCCATTAAACCACATACAAATCTCCCCAGCAATGGATCCTTTTTACTTCACCTGTCACCCTGCAGCTCTTTTTGTGAGGGCACTAGAGGGGCAGGTGAGGAAAAGGGCAGGGGCTCCAGCCCCCCTTTCACTCCTATGTGTGCACGTCCCTGCACCCACACATTGCTTTGTGTCCACATATGGAGTCAGGGGTGGGCTGACAACACTTGGGGCCCCCAGACCAAAAAAAGGAAGGGCCCACTGCCTCCTCAGTCTTCTACCACGTCCCTTTTCCACCCAAATCTCCCACATAATAAACTAAAATGTGTTTATGTAAGAAACACTTTAACGTAGGCAAATTTCCATGACCAATAATACTGGTATACAAGGAGTAAATATATACCACTGATCTGCAGCGTCCTCTTTCCTTTTCTTCTCTGTCTGGATCAGACCACCATGTCAATCTCTTACCATCTGCAGGGCAAACATGTCAGACTCTACATTTTTTCAGTGTCCACCCATCTATAGGCCCACAAACTGTAATAATCCCCTTCAGGTAGATAGGTAGCCACGTAAATAAGTAACTAGGTAGGCGGATCAGGAATCCAGATATGTAGGTAGGTGACTAGCCAGGTAGGTAGGTAGGGGGCTAGCAAGGTAGTTAGGCAGCCATGTATGAAGGCCAGACATGTACATAGTTAGGTAGCCAGGTATGTAGGTAGTTAGATAGCCCGGTATGTAGGTAAGTATTTAGGCATACATATAAAGTTAGGTAGCCCCCCCCCTTCCCTGTTGGTATAGACAGCAGAATTACCCCCCCCCCCTCTTCCTTGTAGGTATAGGCAGCAGAGTTAACCCCCCTTCCCTGTAGGCATAGGCGGTAGAGTTAACCCCCCTTCCCCATAGGTTTAGGCAGCAGAGTTAACCCTCCTCCCTGTAGGTATAGGAACAGAGTAGACCCCTCCCCCTTTCTCCATAGGTATAGGCAGCAGTTAACCCCCCCTTTCCTCATAGGTGAATAGTGATTTTTCTGTACGTACACACAGTCAGGTTTACAACAAGTTTTCCGCTACAAGTTTGATCCTCGGCAAATTTCTCACAACTCAAACTCGGAACGGGGAACTTACGGCACCGATCTCTTTTTTTTCCAGGCCATTGGGTCACCAGAGATCCGAATGGCCTGGAAATGTCATATGGAAGGTCACAGTTTAGAGACCACTGCACAGTGGTCACCAAACTGTGGCCCTCCAGATATTGCAAAACTACAACTTTCAGCATCCCCAGACAGCCAACCCCATGTTTCCTGCTGTGAGTTTGAAGAGGAGCAGGCTCTCTGTGCCAAATTTTTGGCAGCAAATTTCCGCTGATGAAAATCCACCTCAACCCCTATTTTATAATGCAGATCTGTCACAAATATGCAACAAAATGAGCATAATGAGCGGTTGTTCTGACTCGGATTTACCTAAGGTTCATTATTTTTCTCTAGGATACAGCATGGCGGCAGCAGCTACATCATAAGTATTTAAAATATTTTTAATGCTGCCGCCAAGGTTCCTGGTTGAAAATATAGCCCAGTGTGTCAGAAATGTGACAGACCCTATTTAACTCTTCCCATTTCATTTATTTTCTTTTTTTTTCTCCTTCCCTGCCTTCTAAGATAACTTTTTATTTTTCCACCAACAGAGTCGTATAATGGGGATTTTTTTTATTTATAGCACAACATTCTTTAATATTTTGTCTTGTAAAATGTTAGATATCACAATGGAAGCCTAACAGATCCCATTAAAAATAACACTATAAAATCATACAGTGGCCTTACCAGCTTTCTTTCTTAACCTTCCCTTATGACATCACACATGTGACATCAGTCTTTGGTTGATACCTTTACCAGCCACTAGTACAGTTCAGGCCTTAGGTATCAGAGGGAGCGCACACAAAGAGCAGATGAGGAAGAGGACAAGATGACACAGGAGAGGTACATCAATCCTAAATATTGATCAGAATACATCTAGAGTTCTAGACTTGCAAATAATGACTAGATCTTTTAAATATAATGTGTCACAATAATAGTGTTAATTGTATTAAATCTAGTTATTTAACTATACACTTTGCTGATGATCACAAATGACCAAGTATATACTGTTTATATTCAATTCTATTATACAAAGAGTTGGGGGGGGGTGTATGTCCTGTATGGGTATATTAAGTCTATGGGGGAGAATCATCAAAACCTGTGTAGAGGAAGAGTGGAGCATCAGATCAGATCGCTTCTTTCAGTTTTTAGAGGCCTTTTTAAAATGAAAGAATCAATCTTATTGGTTTCTACGGGCAACTGGTCAACATTTCCTCTGCGCTGGTGTTGATAAATCTCCCCCTATATGTATAGTTTTCTATACTAAGAAAGTCAAAAGCACCTAAATGTCTAAAACACACCTACATGTATGTGACCTACTAATGGGGGTGACAGGGAAGTAATGTAAGAGATGTCTGACCTTTAACATGACCTCCTGTTATAACCTAAAACAAGAAATTAGGCTGAAATAACGTACATTTCACTATTATAATGCTGGATTTCTTGTATGACTATTAGTACTGAATCATAAAAAGAAATCCATACATTGAATTTTCTTTAACATGATTGTCCCACAGAGCAAATTTGGTAAAATCAGATGTGTGCCCCATACATATATGTAAAGGGGTACAAAAATAATTTATATCCCTGTAGAGTTCTTCTCCCTCATGGATCTGATCCCCTAGTATCCTCTCTGAGCTGGAACCCTACCGTTGCCAGGCAACTTTCCCCCAATCCCCCTTGCTTATAAGCACAGTGGAAACAAACTGCCATTACCTTCAGGACACTGCAGTTGAACTGAGCATGTGTTAGGGAGCATTCACACCACGTTTTAGCTATACAGGGACCTGATTTGGCTGGGGGCAGTGAAAACCAGGTGCTCCCTTATACCAGCCGGACCTGGCCCCCTTCTCATTCATTTGAATGATCTGACCAGAGTCAAACTGCGGTTTTCAGTTGGTTCAGAAAAACGGATATGGGGCAAAAATGAGCCGACCGGAGACATTGTTTGACTCCGGTTGGCTCATTTAAATGAATGAGAAGGGGGCCGGGACCGGCTGGGATATGGGAGCGCCCGGTTTTCACTCCTCCCAGCTGGATCCGGTCCCCATATAGCTAAAACGTGGTGTGAACCCACCCTTACCCCGACTTAGTGGGTCGTAACCAACAGTTATCAATACAATGCAGGTACATGGAGAATTAGTAATCTTATATCTCTCAAACAATATTGTAATCCTGGTACATTGAAATATGTTAAATGTCACATAATGCATTAGTATAGAACTTTTGTTTGTTGGTATTTTTCTTTTTAAATGAGACAACTTCTTTAACCCCTTAAGGACCCAGCCATTTTACACCTTAGGACCAGGCCATATTTTGCACATCTGACCACTGTCACTTTAAACATTAATAACTCTGGAATGCTTTTAGTTATCATTCTGATTCCGAGATTGTTTATTCGTGACATATTCTACTTTAACATAGTGGTAACATTTTGTGGTAACTTGCAACCTTTCTTGGGGAAAAATCCCAAAATTTGATGAAAAATTTGAAAATTTAGCATTTTTCTAACTTTGAAGCTCTCTGCTTGTAAGGAAAATGGATATTCCAAATATTTTTTTTATATTCACATATGCAATATGTCCACTTTATGTTTGCATCATAAAATTTACGTGTTTTCACTTTTGGAAGACACCAGAGGGCTTCAAAGTTCCAAACTCACTATTTTTCAGGGACCAGTTCAGGTTTGAAGTGGATTTGAAGGGTCTTCATCTTAGAAATACCCCACAAATCACCCCATTATAAAAACTGCACCCCCCAAAAGTATTCAAAATGACATTCAGTCAGCGTTTTAACCCTTTAGGTGTTTCACAGGAATTGCAGCAAAGGGAAGGAGAAAATTCACAATCTTCATTTTTTACACTCGCATGTTCTTGTAGACCCAATTTTTGAATTTTTACAAGGGGTAAAAGGAGAAAATGTATACTTATATTTGTAGCCCAATTTCTCTCGAGTAAGCACATACCTCATATGTCTATGTAAAGTGTTCGGCGAGCGCAGTAGAGGGCTCAGAAGCGAAGAAGGGGGTTTTGGAGAGTACGTTTTTCTGAAATGGTTTTTGGGGGGCATGTTGCATTTAGGAAGCCCCTATGGTGCCAGAACAGCAAAAAAAAAAAAAAACACATACCATACATTTTGGAAACTAGACCCCTTGAGGAGCGTAACAAGGAATTAAGTGAGCCTTAATACCCCACAGGCGTTTCACCACTTTTGCATATGTAAAAAAATAAATAAAAAATTCACTAAAATGTGTGTTTCCCCCCAAATTTCACATTTTTGCAAGGGTTAATAGCAGAAAATACCCCCCAAAATTTGTAACCCCATCTCTTCTGAGTATGGAGGTACCCCATAAGTTGACCTGAAGTGCACTACGGGTGAGAAGAGAAGGAGTCATATTTGGCTTTTTAAGAGCAAATTTAGCTCGGGGGGCATGTCGCATTTAGGAAGCCCCTATGGTGCCAGGACAGCAAAAGAAAAAACACATGGCATACCATTTTGGAAACTAGACCCCTTGAGGAATGTAACAAGGAATCAAGTGAGCCTTAATACCCCACAGGGGTTTCACGACTTTTGCAAACGTAAAAAAAAAAAAAATTCACTAAAATGTGTGTTTCCCCCCCAAAATTTCAAATTTTTGCAAGGGTTAACAGGGGAAGCCCCTATGGTGCAAGGACAGCAAAATAACCCCCACATAGCATACCATTTTGGAAACTAGACCCCTTGAGGAACATAACAAGGGGTACAGTGAGCATTTACCCCCCCCACTGGTGTCTGTCAGATCTTTGGAACAGTGGGCTGTACAAAATGTTTTATTTGCACAGCCCACTGTTCCAAAGATCTGTCAGACACCAGTGGGGTGTAAATTCTCACCACACCCCTCATTACATTCCGTGAGGGGTGTAGTTTCCGAAATGGGGTCACATGTGGGGTTTTATTTTTTTTGCGTTTGTCAAAACCGCTGTAACAATCAGCCACCTCTGTGCAAATCACATCAAATGTACATGGTGCACTCTCCCTTCTGGGCCTTGTTGTGCGCCCCCATAACACTTTGCGCCCACATATGGGGTATCTCCGTAGTCGGGAGAAATTGCTTTACAAATTTTGGGGGGCTTTTTTCCCTTTTACCTCTTGTCAAAATGAAAAGTATAGGGCAACATCAGCATGTTAGTGTAAAAAATTTATTTTTTTAAACTAACATGCTGGTGTAGACCCCAGCTTCACCTTTTCATAAGGGGTGAAAGGAGAAAAAGCCCCCCAAAATTTGTTAGGCAATTTCTCCCGAGTACGGTGATACCCCATATGTGGCCCTAAACTGTTGCCTTGAAATACGACAGGGCTCCGAAGTGAGAGAGCGCCATGTGCATTTGAGGCCTGAATTAGGGATTCGCATAGGGGTGGACATAGGGGTATTCTACGCCAGTGATTCCCAAACAGGGTGCCTCCAGCTGTTGAAAAACTCCCAGCATGCTTGGACAGTCAACGGCTGTCTGGCAATACTGGGAGTTCTTGTTTTGCAACAGCTGGAGGCTCCATTTTGGAAACAGTGGCGCACCAGACGTTTTTCATTTTTATTGGGGAGGGGAGGTGGGGCTGTGTAGGGGTATGTGTATATGTAGTGTTTTTTTCTTTTTCTTTTATTTTGTGATAGTATAGTGTAGTGTAGTGTTTTTAGGGTACAGTCACATGGGCGAAGGATTACAGCGAGTTTCCCGCTGCGAGTTTGAGCTGCCGCGCAAAATTTGCTGCGTCGCAAACTTGCAGCCTGATACTCACTGTAAGCCCCCTGCCCATGTGAATGTACCCTGTACATTCACAGGGGGGCCTCCAGCTGTTGCAAAACTACAACTCCCAGCATGCACTGTCTATCAGTGCATGCTGGTAGGTATAGTTTTGCAACAGCTGGAGGCACACGGGTTGGGAAACACTGAGTTAGGAAACAGACAATGTTTCCCAACCAGTGTGCCTCCAGTTGTTGCAAAACCACTACTCCCAAACATTCTCAGGCATGCTGGAAGTAGATGTTCTGCAACATCTTGAGAGCCAGATGTTGCCGAACTACAACTCCCAGAATGCTTGGAGTTGTAGTTTTGCAACATCTGGAGGACTACAGTTTGTAGACCACTAATACAGTGGTTCCCAATCTGTGCCCTTCCAAATGTTGCAAAACTACAACTCCCAGTATGCCAAAACTGTCCAGGCATGCTGGGAGTTGTAGTTCTGCAACATCTGAAGGGCCAGATGTTACAGAACTACAACTCCCAGCATGCCTGGACAGTAATGGCATGCTGAGGATGTGTAGTTTTGCAACATCTGGAAGGGCACAGTGGTCTCCAAACTGTGGACCTCCAGCTGTTGCAAAACTGCAACTCCCAGCATACCCAGGGCATTTGCCCTGGATGCCTGCTGAAGCATTTCAGCAGGCATCCGCTTCTGATCTCAGCCCGGCGCGCGGCAGGGCCCGGAAAACGCCAGGACGTACGGGGACGTCCTGGGTCCTTAAAGCCCAGGGTGCTGGGACGTCCCCGTACGTCCTGGGTCCTTAAGGGGCTAAAGGTGTACTCCGCCCATAGACATCTTATCCCCTATCCAAAACATTGTGGATGAGATGTCTGATCCTGGAGTGGGTCTGGCCACTGGGACCCCCCACGATATCTAGGCCGACTTTGCGGAATCTGTGGCAATCCATATCGCCAAACCACACCCCCTCTATTAATGTCTATGGGAGGGGGCGTGACGGCACAGAGATCGCGGGGGTTCCCAGTGGCAAGACACCTGCCATCAGACATCTTATTCCCTATCCTTTCTATAGCGGATAAGATGTTCAGGGGCAGAGTACCACTTTAAAGGGAATTTATCAACTCTATTTGCTCCAAAGAACTTCAGACCCTATTGTACCTTTTTTTTTTTTTAGCTGATAATAGTTGCCTAATTTGTAAAATCAGTGTTCAATTTTTCAGCCAAGTTCCAAAGAGGTGGGGTTAATCTGCTGAAGTGCCGAAGCTTGGCACACCTCCTCGGTTGCTCCCACCTCCCAGGCCCTCCTTGATTGATGTTCTGAGCCCGGTTTTTCAATCAAGAAGGAGCTGGAGGGGAGAGCAAGTAAGTGGATGTGCCGGGATGAGACACTTGAGCAGCTTAGATCAGCCTCCTTGCACCCTACATTTGTGTATTACACCTGAATATTAGACAATACTGGATTAAACTATGTGGAATGTTGATTTAGGGATCTATCCAATTGCTAGCAGGCCATGGACACAAGATTACATATAAGATAAGGTTATATGCCGACCAGGTATTATATTGTAGTTCCCAGCGATTTGAATCTAACTTTGAAGGGGAAGTGCCTTTAGGCACTTCCCCCTTCAAAGTTAGCGGGTCATGTAGAAATTTTTCTGTACCATGTCTATGACAATCATGGGTGCTTTTTGCCTTCCTTAGGTTGTAGGGCTATTGTTACCATTAAAATTGTCAGAACCCTAAAATAAACCCTAACAGACCCAACTAAACTAAGGAATACATGTTCATAGTTATTAAAAAGAGGAAACACACCCCTCAAGGAACATAACAAGGGGTACAGTGAGCCTTAACACACCACAGGTGTTTGATGACTTTTTGTAAAATTTGGATGAGTAAATAAAAAAAATAGGAGGAAATACGAGAAAATGCCCCTCAAAATTTGTAACCCCATTTCTTCTGGGTTTGGAAGTATCCCATGTATGGATGTAAAGTGCTCTGCGAGCAAACTACAATGATCAGAAGAGAAGAAGCGCCATTGGGCTTTTGGAGAGAGAATTCGTCTGGAATTCAAGTCAGGGGACATGTGCGTTTACAAAGCCCCCATGGTGCCAGAACAGTGGACCCCCCACATGTGACTCTATTTCGGAAACAACACCCCTCACAGAATGTAACAATGGGTGCAGTGAGCATTTACATACCACTGACGTTTGACAGACTTTTGGAACAGTGGGCTGTGCAAATAAAAACTTACATTTTTCATTTTCATGGACCCCTGTTCCAAAAATCTGTCAGACACCAGTAGGGCATAAATGATCACTGCACCCCTTATTACATTCCATGAGGGGTGTAGTTTCCAAAATGGGGTCACATGTTGGGGGGGGGTTCCGCTGTTCTGGCACCATGGGGGCTTTGTAAACGCACATGGCCTTCAATTCCAGCCAAATTCTCTCTCCAAAAGTCCAATGGCGCTCCTTCTCTTCTGAGCCCTGTAGTGAGCCAGCAGAGCACTTTATGTCCACACATGGAGTTATTTAAATATTCAGAAGAAATGGTGATACAAATTATGGGGGGCTTTTTCTCAATTACCCCTTGTGAAAATGAAAAATTTGGGATAACATTAGAAATTAGAAATATTAGCAATAAATTCATCATAAAATATACTTACTGTTAAATACTTTAACTCAATATAAAATAAAAATAAAAACAATAAAAATTAATAAAATGTAAAAAATATATATAAAAAATATGTATAGAAAAATCTAAAATCACTAACTAAAAAATAAAATACACAAAATACATAAAAAATACAAATAATAACATAAATATAACAAAAATAAAATATAGCACCAATCACTAATAATAAATAGATTAAGATTATACAAGCAAGTACTTTCTGAATAAGATAACGTTTTTTCACTTCCATCTACTGTATATATATATGTGTATATATATATATATATATATATATATATATATAATTCCCTCTGCTTCCCTTCTCCCTTCCTTATTCCCCCCCACCCCTCCCTTGCAACTTACATGCTACTCAAGAAATCCATATCTTAGGACATCATATATCCCAGACTACCATAGCTTATTACATAACAAACAGAATAAATAGCAGTCTATACCGATTCACAGAATATAAATAAATAAAATATTTTTTCTCCTATAAAATTGCATGAGTTACAAGATCATTTACATGAGAATATAATTACTCATGTTAATACCACACTTTTACATACTCCATGGTCTGCACTATGGATAATTTGGAACATACCCTACACAGTCTTAGTCCCAGAACATGCACAGTAGTACTCTAGAAGTGAAATACAGACAAAGTCCGAAGTCATGCGCACAGGTCCAGCAATATGTAGATATCGTGAGAAGTGAATCATCCATCATGAGGCTTGCGCATTGATTACCAATGTGCGGACATGCGTACCTACTGTGACATCACATGTAAACAAAGGTGGTGATAGGTGCAGAAAATAAACACATGCCAGACCATAACAAACTGTATGATTGGTTGCGACTTTTCGCAGGATTGGTACACAACTATAGCGGGACACAAGATTGTGATGTGCGGCCATCTGATTGGCGATAGCACGGCACAGGAAATGAACGCAATGTGAGATTATATAAAGCCTACCTTGCGTCCGGGGCACCATTAGCCTCAAAGCCCTTGACCAAGCTGGTTTATTCAGCGAAACGTCGAGGAGGCTAGCCATGTTTTAATACAGCGTGTGTTCACTGTTAGTAATGTTAATGCAGCATGCATACTCACCTACTAGTGCACAGATCATAGTGCACAATATATATTAATTGTTGAGCACTAACAGAAACTTAGTAGCTAGGAGAGGTTTCCCATTCCCATAAAAAATTCTGTGACACCGCCGATAATTTTAAACCGTGTGTTTCATAAGGGTAGCTTTTTAGTTTGTGAATTGAATAAAGTTTAAAAGTTTTAGGGGGGCTTCTAGTAAGGGTTTTCCCCAGAAGGGGTAGCCCCTTAAAGGTTGATATTGCACTATTACCCTGGAACCTTCAGGGATCCTTTTTTGTTTAATTCACTGACCATAGAAGGAAAGTAAACATTGCTGGTTAGCTCAATGGTGCTGATCGGGACCTCCGCGATAAAATCGTGGCGTCCCGAACAGCTTGCAGGACGCGAGGAGGATCCCTACCTGCCTCCTCGCTGTCCGATCGCCAAATGACTGCTCCATGCCTGAGATCCAGGCAGGAGCAGTTGAGTGGCAATAACACTGATCAATGCCATGCTAAAAGAAACAAAAAATAACACATACCCCAAACATTGCAAACACAAAACCCCCAAAAACCTGTCAATAGTCTCTGTCAACATGATCCTGGGAGGGAAAATACACTGCACTACAATAGAAATAAAAATCCCTATCATCTATATCTCAATGGGTTCCATCTTTTCTTTTGTTCTTTTTTCTAATGCGGTTTTATAATCCCTGAGACAAGTAGTTCTGGCCCTAGAGTGTTATATATATTAGCGTCTGTAGCATGTATAAGGGACATGTTATCATACCTGTGTCTTTTTATAGGTGATTGATGCCCGGTGAAAGGGTGAAAGGGACCTATACCCCCGTCAGCTGCAGGAAAGGAACAAAGAGACAGGTAATTAATATTTATATTAATTACTGATAACAATCAGGCTAGATATAACATCTAAACCTGCAAAGATGTCATAGTCTCTACCTTATACATGAAGATATATGTGTTTTTAATAAGTATATCGTCTATAGACAGCTTCTTATATAACACAACCATGTCTCAGGTACAGAGATTAGGAACATTTATGATTTCTAATATCTGTTTTTTATTTGTAGTAATTTCTTTTTAAATAGACTGACCGCAGATTTAAGACATAACTGTACTGTAAAGAAAAATCTATAAGTTAATGTAATAAATCACATACTATAACTGATTATTGCCATTTAAAACTATGAAAAATACATTATGTTGATTATAAAACAGAAATACAGAATGGAGACAACCGTCTGTGGCTCAAGCTCGACTGCCCATTTCTTTGAGTGGCCCCTCAATGTTCTGGAAACGGGTGGAGGACATTGTCTCCATTAGAATGGGTCCCCCTAAGATGCTTCGGCTGTTGATCTGAAGTGCATTCTGTGCTTTGGAATCTCGGGGGCAAACTGTATTTCTGTTATTAATTTTTAGTTTAGCAATTCCCACCGCAACATGGTTAACCTCTATCCTAAATTTCTGCACAAAATTGATAAAAGACATTCCAAGAAATATTTTGCCAAATAAAAATATATAAAATATTGATGAAGTTGATGAATAATAATAACAACAAAAAAAACAGTTTTTGATTAAAAAACAAATAAACAATAATAATTTATCAAATATTTTGCTCCTGTCCCCTTCCCCAAAAATAAAAAAACATATATTACCCTTAAAATTTATAAATAAAGAAACAAAAAATAACACATACCCCAAACATTGCAAACACAAAACCCCCAAAAACCTAACAATAGTGTCTGTCAACATCATCCTGGGAAGGATAATACGCTGCACTACAATAGAAATAAAAATCCCTATCATCTATATCTCAATGGGTTCCATCTTTTCTTTTGTTCTTTTTTCTAATGCGGTTTTATAATCCCTGAGACAAGTAGTTCTGGCCCTAGAGTGTTAGATATATTAGCGTCTGTAGCATGTATAAGGGACATGTTATCATACCTGTTTCTTTTTATAGGTGATTGATGCCCGGTGAGAGGGTGAAAGGGACCTATACCCCCGTCAGCTGCAGGAAAGGAACAAAGAGACAGGTAATTAATATTTATATTAATTACTGATAAAAATCAGGCTAGATACAACATCTAAACCTGCAAAGATGTCATAGTCTCTACCTTATACATGAAGATATATGTGTTTTTAATAAGTATATCATCTATAGACAGCTTCTTATATAACACAACCATGTCTCAGGTACAGAGATTGGGAACATTTATGATTTCTAATATCTGTTTTTTATTTGTAGTAATCCCTTTTTCAATAGACCGACCGCAGATTTAAGACATAACTGTACTGTAAAGAAAAATCTATAAGTTAATGTAATAAATCACATACTATAACTGATTATTGCCATTTAAAACTATGAAAAATACATTATGTTGATTATAAAACAGAAATACAGAATGGAGACAACCGTCTGTGGCTCAAGCTCGACTGCCCATTTCTTTGAGTGGCCCCTCAATGTTCTGGAAACGGGTGGAGTACATTGTCTCCATTAGAATGGGTCCCCCTAAGATGCTTCGGCTGTTGATCTGAAGTGCATTCTGTGCTTTGGAATCTCGGGTGCAAACTGTATTTCTGTTATTAATTTTTAGTTTAGCAATTCCCACCGCAACATGGTTAACCTCTATCCTAAATTTCTGCACAAAATTGATAAAAGACATTCCAAGAAATATTTTGCCAAATAAAAATATATAAAATATTGATGAAGTTGATGAATAATAATAACAACAAAAATAACAGTTTTTGATTAAAAAACAAATAAACAATAATAATTTATCAAATATTTTGCTCCTGCCCCCTTCCCCAAAAATAAAAAAAACATATATTACCCTTAAAATTTATAAATAAAGAAACAAAAAATAACACATACCCCAAACATTGCAAACACAAAACCCCCAAAAACCTAACAATAGTGTCTGTCAACATCATCCTGGGAGGGATAATACACTGCACTACAATAGAAATAAAAATCCCTATCATCTATATCTCAATGGGTTCCATCTTTTCTTTTGTTCTTTTTTCTAATGCGGTTTTATAATCCCTGAGACAAGTAGTTCTGGCCCTAGAGTGTTAAATATAATAGCGTCTGTAGCATGTATAAGGGACATGTTATCACACCTGTGTCTTTTTATAGGTGATTAATGCCCGGTGAGAGGGTGACAGGGACCTATACCCCCGTCAGCTGCAGGAAAGGAACAAAGAGACAGGTAATTAATATTTATATTAATTACTGATAACAATCAGGCTAGATATAACATCTAGACCTGCAGAGATGTCATAGTCTCTACCTTATACATGAAGATATATGTGTTTTTAATAAGTATATCGTCTATAGACAGCTTCTTATATAACACAACTGTTTCTCAGGTACAGAGATTGGGAACATTTATGATTTCTAATATCTGTTTTTTATTTGTAGTAATCCCTTTTTCAATAGACTGACCGCAGATTTAAGACATAACTGTACTGTAAAGAAAAATCTATAAGTTAATGTAATAAATCACATACTATAACTGATTATTGCCATTTAAAACTATGAAAAATACATTATGTTGATTATAAAACAGAAATACAGAATGGAGACAACCGTCTGTGGCTCAAGCTCGACTGCCCCTTTCTTTGAGTGGCCCCTCAATGTTGTGGAAACGGGTGGAGGACATTGTCTCCATTAGAATGGGTCCCCCTACGATGCTTCGGCTGTTGATCTGAAGTGCATTCTGTGCTTTGGAACCTCGGGGGCAAACTGTATTTCTGTTATTAAATTTTAGTTTAGCAATTCCCGCCCCAACATGGTTAACCTCTATCCTAAATTTCTGCACAAAATTGATAACAGACATTCCAAGAAATATTTTGCCAAATAAAAATATATAAAATATTGATGAAATTGATGAATAATAATAACAACAAAAATAACAGTTTTTGATTAAAAAACAAAAAAACTAAAATAATTTATAAAATATTTTGCTCCTGCCCCCTTCCCCCAAAAATAAAAAAACATATATTACCCTTAAAATTTATGAATAAAGAAACAAAAAATAACACATACCCCAAACATTACAAACACAAAACCCCCAAAAACCTAACAATAGTCTCTGTCAACATCATCCTGGGAGGGATAATACACTGCACTGCAATAGAAATAAAAATCCCTATCATCTATATCTCAATGGGTTCCATCTTTTCTTTTGTTCTTTTTTCTAATGCGGTTTTATAATCCCTGAGACAAGTAGTTCTGGCCCTTGAGTGTTAGATATATTAGCGTCTGTAGCATGTATAAGGGACATGTTATCATACCTGTGTCTTTTTATAGGTGATTGATGCTTGGTGAGAGGGTGAAAGGGACCTATACTCCCGTCAGCTGCAGGAAAGGAAGAAAGAGACAGGTAATTAATATTTATATTAATTACTGATAACAATCAGGCTAGATACAACATCTAAACCTGCAAAGATGTCATAGTCTCTACCTTATGCATGAAGATATATGTGTTTTTAATAAGTATATTGTCTATAGACAGCTTCTTATATAACACAACCATGTCTCAGGTACAGAGATTAGGAACATTTATGATTTCTAATATCTGTTTTTTTTTTGTAGTAATCCCTTTTTCAATAGACTGACCGCAGATTTAAGACATAACTGTACTGTAAAGAAAAATCTATAAGTTAATGTAATAAATCACATACTATAACTCATTATTGCCATTTAAAACTATGAAAAATACATTATGTTGATTATAAAACAGAAATACAGAATGGAGACAACCGTCTGTGGCTCAAGCTCGACTGCCCATTTCTTTGAGTTGCCCCTCAATGTTCTGGAAACGGATGGAGGACATTGTCTCCATTAGAATGGGTCCCCCTAAGATGCTTCGGCTGTTGATATGAAGTGCATTCTGTGCTTTGGAATCTCGGGGGCAAACTGTATTTCTGTTATTAATTTTTAGTTTAGCAATTCCCACCGCAACATGGTTAACCTCTATCCTAAATTTCTGCACAAAATTGATAAAAGACATTCCAAGAAATATTTTGCCAAATAAAAATATATAAAATATTGATGAAGTTGATGAATAATAATAACAACAAAAAAAACAGTTTTTGATTAAAAAACAAATAAACAATAATAATTTATTAAATATTTTGCTCCTGCCCCCTTCCCCAAAAATAAAAAAACATATTACCCTTAAAATTTATAAAAAAAGAAACAAAAAATAACACATACCCCAAACATTGCAAACACAAAACCCCCAAAAACCTAACAATAGTGTCTGTCAACATCATCCTGGGAAGGATAATACACTGCACTACAATAGAAATAAAAATCCCTATCATCTATATCTCAATGGGTTCCATCTTTTCTTTTGTTCTTTTTTCTAATGCGGTTTTATAATCCCTGAGACAAGTAGTTCTGGCCCTAGAGTGTTAGATATATTAGCGTCTGTAGCATGTATAAGGGACATGTTATCATACCTGTGTCTTTTTATAGGTGATTGATGCCCGGTGGGAGGGTGAAAGGGACCTATACCCCCGTCAGCTGCAGGAAAGGAACAAAGAGACAGGTAATTAATATTTATATTAATTACTGATAACAATCAGGCTAGATACAACATCTAAACCTGCAAAGATGTCATAGTCTCTACCTTATACATGAAGATATATGTGTTTTTAATAAGTATGTCATCTATAGACAGCTTCTTATATAACACAACCATGTCTCAGGTACAGAGATTAGGAACATTTATGATTTCTAATATCTGTTTTTTATTTGTAGTAATCCCTTTTTCAATAGACCGACCGCAGATTTAAGACATAAGTGTACTGTAAAGAAAAATCTATAAGTTAATGTAATAAATCATATACTATAACTGATTGTTGCCATTTAAAACTATGAAAAATACATTATGTTGATTATAAAACAGAAATACAGAATGGAGACAACCGTCTGTGGCTCAAGCTCGACTGCCCATTTCTTTGAGTGGCCCCTCAATGTTCTGGAAACGGGTGGAGGACATTGTCTCCATTAGAATGGGTCCCCCTAAGATGCTTCGGCTGTTGATCTGAAGTGCATTCTGTGCTTTGGAATCTCGGGGGCAAACTGTATTTCTGTTATTAATTTTTAGTTTAGCAATTCCCACCGCAACATGGTTAACCTCTATCCTAAATTTCTGCACAAAATTGATAAAAGACATTCCAAGAAATATTTTGCCAAATAAAAATATATAAAATATTGATGAAGTTGATGAATAATAATAACAACAAAAATAACAGTTTTTGATTAAAAAACAAATAAACAATAATAATTTATCAAATATTTTGCTCCTGCCCCCTTCCCCAAAAATAAAAAAAACATATATTACCCTTAAAATTTATAAATAAAGAAACAAAAAATAACACATACCCCAAACATTGCAAACACAAAACCTCCAAAAACCTAACAATAGTGTCTGTCAACATCATCCTGGGAGGGATAATACACTGCACTACAATAGAAATAAAAATCCCTATCATCTATATCTCAATGGGTTCCATCTTTTCTTTTGTTCTTTTTTCTAATGCGGTTTTATAATCCCTGAGACAAGTAGTTCTGGCCCTAGAGTGTTATATATATTTTAGCGTCTGTAGCATGTATAAGGGACATGTTATCATACCTGTGTCTTTTTATAGGTGATTAATGCCCGGTGAGAGGGTGAAAGGGACCTATACCCCCGTCAGCTGCAGGAAAGGAACAAAGAGACAGGTAATTAATATTTATATTAATTACTGATAACAATCAGGCTAGATATAACATCTAGACCTGCAGAGATGTCATAGTCTCTACCTTATACATGAAGATATATGTGTTTTTAATAAGTATATCGTCTATAGACAGCTTCTTATATAACACAACTGTTTCTCAGGTACAGAGATTGGGAACATTTATGATTTCTAATATCTGTTTTTTATTTGTAGTAATCCCTTTTTCAATAGACTGACTGCAGATTTAAGACATAACTGTACTGTAAAGAAAAATCTATAAGTTAATGTAATAAATCACATACTATAACTGATTATTGCCATTTAACCCCTTCAGGACGGAGCCCATTTTGGCCTTAAGGACCGGAGCGTTTTTTGCACATCTGACCACTGTCACTTTAAACATTAATAACTCTGGAATGCTTTTAGTTATCATTCTGATTCCGAGATTGTTTTTTCGTGACATATTCTACTTTAACATAGTGGTAAATTTTTGTCGATACTTGCATCCTTTTTTGGTGAAAAATCCGTAAATTTGATGAAAAATTTGAAAATTTTGCATTTTTCTAACTTTGAAGCTTTCTGCTTGTAAGGAAAATGGATATTACAAATACATTTTTTTTTGGTTCACATATACAATATGTCTACTTTATATTTGCATCATAAAATTGATGAGTTTTTACTTTTGGAAGACACCAGAGGGCTTCAACGGTCAGCAGCAATTTTCCGATTTTTCACAAAATTTTCAAACTCAGTATTTTTCAGGGACCAGTTCAGGTTTGAAGTGGATTTGAAGGGTCTTCATATTAGAAATACCCCATAAATGACCCCATTATAAAAACTACACCCCCCAAAGTATTCAAAATGACATTCAGTCAGCGTTTTAACCCTTTAGGTGTTTCACACGAATAGCAGCAAAGTGAAGGAGAAAATTCACAATCTTCATTTTTTACACTCACATGTTCTTGTAGACCCAATTTCTGAATTTTTACAAGGGGTAAAAGGACAAAATTTTTACTTGTATTTGTAGCCCAATTTCTCTCGAGTAAGCACATACCTCATATGTCTATGTAAAGTGTTCGGCGGGCGCAGTAGAGGGCTCAGAAGGGAAGGAGCGACAAGGGGATTTTGGAGAGTACGTTTTTCTGAAATGGTTTTTGGGGGGCATGTTACCTTTAGGAAGCCCTTATGGTGCCAGAACAGCAAAAAAAACCACATGGCATACCATTTTGGAAACTAGACCCCTCGGGGAATGTAACATGGGATAAAGTGAACCTTAATACCCCACAGGTGTTTCACGACTTTTGCAAATGTAAAAAATAAATAAAAAATTTTACCTAAAATGCTTGTTTTCCCCCAAAAATTTTATTTTTAAAAAGGGTAATAGCAGAAAATACCCCTAAAAATTTGAAGCCCAATTTCTCCCGATTCAGAAAACACCCCATATGGAGGTGAAAAGTGCTCTGCTGGCGCACTACAGGTCTCAGAAGAGAAGGAGTCACATTTGGCTTTTTGAACGCAAATTTTGCTCTGGGGGCATGCCGCATTTAGGAAGCCCCTATGGTGCCAGGATAGCAAAAAAAAACCACATGGCATACCATTTTGGAAACTAGACCCCTCGGGGAACGTAACAAGGGGTTAAGTGAACCTTTATACCCCACAGGTGTTTCACGATTTTTGCATATGTAAAAAAATTTTTTTTTTTTTACCTAAAATGCTTGTTTTCCCAAAAATTTTACATTTTTAAAAAGGGTAAAAGCAGAAAATACCCCCCAAAATTTGTAACACAATTTCTCCCGAGTACGGCGATACCCCATATGTGACCCTAAACTGTTGCCTTGAAATACGACAGGGCTCCAAAGTGAGAGCGCCATGCGCATTTGAGGCCTAAATTAGGGACTTGCATAGGGGTGGACATAGGGGTATTCTACGCCAGTGATTCCCAAACAGGGTGCCTCCAGCTGTTGCAAAACTCCCAGCATGCCTGGACAGTCAACGGCTGTCCGACAATACTGGGAGTTGTTTTGCAACAGCTGGAGGCTCCGTTCTGGAAACAGTGGTGTACCAGACGTTTTTCATTTTTATTGGGGAGGGGAGGGGGGCTGTGTAGGGGTATGTGTATATGTAGTGTTTTTACTTTTTATTTTATTTTTTGTGTTAGTGTAGTGTAGTGTTTTTAGGGTACAGTCGCACGGGCGGGGGTTCACAGTAGTTTCTCGCTGGCAATTTGAGCTGCAGCAGAAAGTTTGCGGCAGCTCAAATTTGCAGCCCGATACTTACTGTAAGCCTCCGCCCATGTGAGTGTACCCTGTACGTTCACATTGGGGGGGGGGGGGACATCCAGCTGTTGCATAACTACAACTCCCAGCATGCCCGTTGGCTGTCGGTGACTGCTGAGAGTTGCAGTTTTGTAACAACTGTAGGCACACTGGTTATGTATCACTGAGTTTGTGACCTAACTCAGTGTTTCACAACCAGTGTGCCTCCAGCTGTTGCAAAACTACAACTCCCAGCATGTACGGTGCATGGTGTACGGCGACTGCTGAGAGTTGTAGTTTGCAACAGCTGGAGGCACACCGGTCGTGAAACACTGAGTTAGGTAAAAAAAAACTGAGTTTCACAACCAGTGTGCCTTCAGCTGTTGCAAAACTACAACTCTCAGCAGTCACCGACAGCCAACGGGCATGCTGGGAGTTGTAGTTATGCAACCAGCAGATGCACCACTACAACTCCCAGCATGCACTTTAGCTGTTTGTGCAAGCTGGGAGTTGTAGTTATACAACAGCTGAAGGTACACTTTTCCATAGAAAGAATGTGCCTCCAGCTGTTGCAAAACCATAAGTCCCAGCATGCCCATAAGGGAATGCTGGGAGTTGTGGTGGTCTGCCTCCTGCTGTTGCATAACTACAGCTCCCAGCATGCCCTTTTTGCATGCTGGGAGCTGTTGCTAAGCAACAGCAGGAGGCTGTCACTCACCTCCAACGATCCAGACGCTGCAGGTCAGTCCCGCCGCCGCAGCTGCTCCTGGGGCCCCGATCCCAACAGGGGCGCCGGGGATCGGGGTCCCCAGCACCGGGGGTCGTCTTCCCGCACCCGCTCACGTCCTCCAGAAGAGGGGCGGAGCGGGTGCGGGAGTGACACCCGCAGCAGGCGCCCTGATTGGTCGGCCGGTAATCCGGCCGACGAATCAGGGCGATCGTGAGGTGGCACCAGTGCCACCTCACCCCTGCAGGCTCTGGCTGTTCGGGGCCGTCAGAGACGGCCCCGAACAGCCAGTAATTCCGGGTCACCGGGTCACCGGAGACCCGATTGACCCGGAATCGCCGCAGATCGCTGGACTGAATTGTCCAGCGATCTGCGGCGATCGCCGACATGGGGGGGCATAATGACCCCCCTGGGCGATATGCCGGGATGCCTGCTGAACGATTTCAGCAGGCATCCGGCTCCGGTCCCCAACCGGCTAGCGGTGGGGGCCGGAATTCCCACGGGCGTATGGATACGCCCTCGGTCCTTAAGGACTCGGGATTCAGGGCGTATCCATACGCCCTATGCCCTGAAGAGGTTAAAACTATGAAAAATACATTATGTTGATTATAAAACAGAAATACAGAATGGAAACAACCGTCTGTGGCTCAAGCTCGACTGCCCCTTTCTTTGAGTGGCCTCTCAATGTTGTGGAAATGGGTGGAGGACATTGTCTCCATTAGAATGGGTCCCCCTACGATGCTTCGGCTGTTGATCTGAAGTGCATTCTGTGCTTTGGAACCTCGGGGGAAAACTGTATTTCTGTTATTAATTTTTAGTTTAGCAATTCCCACCGCAACATGGTTAACCTCTATCCTAAATTTCTGCACAAAATTGATAACAGACATTCCAAGAAATATTTTGCCAAATAAAAATATATAAAATATTGATGAAATTGATGAATAATAATAACAACAAAAATAACAGTTTTTGATTAAAAAACAAAAAAAACTAAAATAATTTATAAAATATTTTGCTCCTGCCCCCTTCCCCCAAAAATAAAAAAACATATATTACCCTTAAAATTTATGAATAAAGAAACAAAAAATAACACATACCCCAAACATTACAAACACAAAACCCCCAAAAACCTAACAATAGTCTCTGTCAACATCATCCTGGGAGGGATAATACACTGCACTGCAATAGAAATATAAATCCCTATCATCTATATCTCAATGGGTTCCATCTTTTCTTTTGTTCTTTTTTCTAATGCGGTTTTATAATCCCTGAGACAAGTAGTTCTGGCCCTAGATTGTTAGATATATTAGCGTCTGTAGCATGTATAAGGGACATGTTATCATACCTGTGTCTTTTTATAGGTGATTGATGCCCGGTGAGAGGGTGAAAGGGACCTATACCCCCGTCAGCTGCAGGAAAGGAACAAAGAGACAGGTAATTAATATTTATATTAATTACTGATAACAATCAGGCTAGATACAACATCTAAACCTGCAAAGATGTCATAGTCTCTACCTTATACATGAAGATATATGTGTTTTTAATAAGTATATCATCTATAGACAGCTTCTTATATAACACAACCATGTCTCAGGTACAGAGATTGGGAACATTTATGATTTCTAATATCTGTTTTTTATTTGTAGTAATCCCTTTTTCAATAGACCGACCACAGATTTAAGACATAACTGTACTGTAAAGAAAAATCTATAAGTTAATGTAATAAATCACATACTATAACTGATTATTGCCATTTAAAACTATGAAAAATACATTATGTTGATTATAAAACAGAAATACAGAATGGAGACAACCGTCTGTGGCTCAAGCTCGACTGCCCATTTCTTTGAGTGGCCCCTCAATGTTCTGGAAACGGGTGGAGTACATTGTCTCCATTAGAATGGGTCCCCCTAAGATGCTTCGGCTGTTGATCTGAAGTGCATTCTGTGCTTTGGAATCTCGGGTGCAAACTGTATTTCTGTTATTAATTTTTAGTTTAGCAATTCCCACCGCAACATGGTTAACCTCTATCCTAAATTTCTGCACAAAATTGATAAAAGACATTCCAAGAAATATTTTGCCAAATAAAAATATATAAAATATTGATGAAGTTGATGAATAATAATAACAACAAAAATAACAGTTTTTGATTAAAAAACAAATAAACAATAATAATTTATCAAATATTTTGCTCCTGCCCCCTTCCCCAAAAATAAAAAAAACATATATTACCCTTAAAATTTATAAATAAAGAAACAAAAAATAACACATACCCCAAACATTGCAAACACAAAACCCCCAAAAACCTAACAATAGTGTCTGTCAACATCATCCTGGGAGGGATAATACACTGCACTACAATAGAAATAAAAATCCCTATCATCTATATCTCAATGGGTTCCATCTTTTCTTTTGTTCTTTTTTCTAATGCGGTTTTATAATCCCTGAGACAAGTAGTTCTGGCCCTAGAGTGTTAAATATAATAGCGTCTGTAGCATGTATAAGGGACATGTTATCATACCTGTGTCTTTTTATAGGTGATTAATGCCCGGTGAGAGGGTGACAGGGACCTATACCCCCGTCAGCTGCAGGAAAGGAACAAAGAGACAGGTAATTAATATTTATATTAATTACTGATAACAATCAGGCTAGATATAACATCTAGACCTGCAGAGATGTCATAGTCTCTACCTTATACATGAAGATATATGTGTTTTTAATAAGTATATCGTCTATAGACAGCTTCTTATATAACACAACTGTTTCTCAGGTACAGAGATTGGGAACATTTATGATTTCTAATATCTGTTTTTTATTTGTAGTAATCCCTTTTTCAATAGACTGACCGCAGATTTAAGACATAACTGTACTGTAAAGAAAAATCTATAAGTTAATGTAATAAATCACATACTATAACTGATTATTGCCATTTAAAACTATGAAAAATACATTATGTTGATTATAAAACAGAAATACAGAATGGAAACAACCGTCTGTGGCTCAAGCTCGACTGCCCCTTTCTTTGAGTGGCCCCTCAATGTTGTGGAAACGGGTGGAGGACATTGTCTCCATTAGAATGGGTCCCCCTACGATGCTTCGGCTGTTGATCTGAAGTGCATTCTGTGCTTTGGAACCTCGGGGGCAAACTGTATTTCTGTTATTAAATTTTAGTTTAGCAATTCCCGCCCCAACATGGTTAACCTCTATCCTAAATTTCTGCACAAAATTGATAACAGACATTCCAAGAAATATTTTGCCAAATAAAAATATATAAAATATTGATGAAATTGATGAATAATAATAACAACAAAAATAACAGTTTTTGATTAAAAAACAAAAAAACTAAAATAATTTATAAAATATTTTGCTCCTGCCCCCTTCCCCCAAAAATAAAAAAACATATATTACCCTTAAAATTTATGAATAAAGAAACAAAAAATAACACATACCCCAAACATTACAAACACAAAACCCCCAAAAACCTAACAATAGTCTCTGTCAACATCATCCTGGGAGGGATAATACACTGCACTGCAATAGAAATAAAAATCCCTATCATCTATATCTCAATGGGTTCCATCTTTTCTTTTGTTCTTTTTTCTAATGCGGTTTTATAATCCCTGAGACAAGTAGTTCTGGCCCTTGAGTGTTAGATATATTAGCGTCTGTAGCATGTATAAGGGACATGTTATCATACCTGTGTCTTTTTATAGGTGATTGATGCTTGGTGAGAGGGTGAAAGGGACCTATACTCCCGTCAGCTGCAGGAAAGGAAGAAAGAGACAGGTAATTAATATTTATATTAATTACTGATAACAATCAGGCTAGATACAACATCTAAACCTGCAAAGATGTCATAGTCTCTACCTTATGCATGAAGATATATGTGTTTTTAATAAGTATATTGTCTATAGACAGCTTCTTATATAACACAACCATGTCTCAGGTACAGAGATTAGGAACATTTATGATTTCTAATATCTGTTTTTTTTTTGTAGTAATCCCTTTTTCAATAGACTGACCGCAGATTTAAGACATAACTGTACTGTAAAGAAAAATCTATAAGTTAATGTAATAAATCACATACTATAACTCATTATTGCCATTTAAAACTATGAAAAATACATTATGTTGATTATAAAACAGAAATACAGAATGGAGACAACCGTCTGTGGCTCAAGCTCGACTGCCCATTTCTTTGAGTTGCCCCTCAATGTTCTGGAAACGGATGGAGGACATTGTCTCCATTAGAATGGGTCCCCCTAAGATGCTTCGGCTGTTGATATGAAGTGCATTCTGTGCTTTGGAATCTCGGGGGCAAACTGTATTTCTGTTATTAATTTTTAGTTTAGCAATTCCCACCGCAACATGGTTAACCTCTATCCTAAATTTCTGCACAAAATTGATAAAAGACATTCCAAGAAATATTTTGCCAAATAAAAATATATAAAATATTGATGAAGTTGATGAATAATAATAACAACAAAAAAAACAGTTTTTGATTAAAAAACAAATAAACAATAATAATTTATTAAATATTTTGCTCCTGCCCCCTTCCCCAAAAATAAAAAAACATATTACCCTTAAAATTTATAAAAAAAGAAACAAAAAATAACACATACCCCAAACATTGCAAACACAAAACCCCCAAAAACCTAACAATAGTGTCTGTCAACATCATCCTGGGAAGGATAATACACTGCACTACAATAGAAATAAAAATCCCTATCATCTATATCTCAATGGGTTCCATCTTTTCTTTTGTTCTTTTTTCTAATGCGGTTTTATAATCCCTGAGACAAGTAGTTCTGGCCCTAGAGTGTTAGATATATTAGCGTCTGTAGCATGTATAAGGGACATGTTATCATACCTGTGTCTTTTTATAGGTGATTGATGCCCGGTGGGAGGGTGAAAGGGACCTATACCCCCGTCAGCTGCAGGAAAGGAACAAAGAGACAGGTAATTAATATTTATATTAATTACTGATAACAATCAGGCTAGATACAACATCTAAACCTGCAAAGATGTCATAGTCTCTACCTTATACATGAAGATATATGTGTTTTTAATAAGTATGTCATCTATAGACAGCTTCTTATATAACACAACCATGTCTCAGGTACAGAGATTAGGAACATTTATGATTTCTAATATCTGTTTTTTATTTGTAGTAATCCCTTTTTCAATAGACTGACTGCAGATTTAAGACATAACTGTACTGTAAAGAAAAATCTATAAGTTAATGTAATAAATCACATACTATAACTGATTATTGCCATTTAAAACTATGAAAAATACATTATGTTGATTATAAAACAGAAATACAGAATGGAAACAACCGTCTGTGGCTCAAGCTCGACTGCCCCTTTCTTTGAGTGGCCCCTCAATGTTGTGGAAATGGGTGGAGGACATTGTCTCCATTAGAATGGGTCCCCCTACGATGCTTCGGCTGTTGATCTGAAGTGCATTCTGTGCTTTGGAACCTCGGGGGAAAACTGTATTTCTGTTATTAATTTTTAGTTTAGCAATTCCCACCGCAACATGGTTAACCTCTATCCTAAATTTCTGCACAAAATTGATAACAGACATTCCAAGAAATATTTTGCCAAATAAAAATATATAAAATATTGATGAAATTGATGAATAATAATAACAACAAAAATAACAGTTTTTGATTAAAAAACAAAAAAAACTAAAATAATTTATAAAATATTTTGCTCCTGCCCCCTTCCCCCAAAAATAAAAAAACATATATTACCCTTAAAATTTATGAATAAAGAAACAAAAAATAACACATACCCCAAACATTACAAACACAAAACCCCCAAAAACCTAACAATAGTCTCTGTCAACATCATCCTGGGAGGGATAATACACTGCACTGCAATAGAAATATAAATCCCTATCATCTATATCTCAATGGGTTCCATCTTTTCTTTTGTTCTTTTTTCTAATGCGGTTTTATAATCCCTGAGACAAGTAGTTCTGGCCCTAGATTGTTAGATATATTAGCGTCTGTAGCATGTATAAGGGACATGTTATCATACCTGTGTCTTTTTATAGGTGATTGATGCCCGGTGAGAGGGTGAAAGGGACCTATACCCCCGTCAGCTGCAGGAAAGGAACAAAGAGACAGGTAATTAATATTTATATTAATTACTGATAACAATCAGGCTAGATACAACATCTAAACCTGCAAAGATGTCATAGTCTCTACCTTATACATAAAGATATATGTGTTTTTAATAAGTATATCGTCTATAGACAGCTTCTTATATAACACAACCATGTCTCAGGTACAGAGATTAGGAACATTTATGATTTCTAATATCTGTTTTTTATTTGTAGTAATCCCTTTTTCAATAGACTGACCGCAAATTTAAGACATAACTGTACTGTAAAGAAAAATCTATAAGTTAATGTAATAAATCACATACTATAACTGATTATTGCCATTTAAAACTATGAAAAATACATTATGTTGATTATAAAACAGAAATATAGAATGGAAACAACCGTCTGTGGCTCAAGCTCGACTGCCCCTTTCTTTGAGTGGCCCCTCAATGTTGTGGAAACGGGTGGAGGACATTGTCTCCATTAGAATGGGTCCCCCTACGATGCTTCGGCTGTTGATCTGAAGTGCATTCTGTGCTATGGAACCTCGGGGGCAAACTGTATTTCTGTTATTAATTTTTAGTTTAGCAATTCCCGACGCAACATGGTTAACCTCTATCCGAAATTTCTGCACAAAATTGATAACAGACATTCCAAGAAATATTTTGCCATATAAAAATATATAAAATATTGATGAAATTGATGAATAATAATAATAACAACAAAAATAACAGTTTTTGATTAAAAAACAAAAAAACTAAAATAATTTATAAAATATTTTGCTCCTGCCCCCTTCCCCCAAAAATAAAAAAACATATATTACCCTTAAAATTTATGAATAAAGAAACAAAAAAATAACACATACCCCAAACATTGCAAACACAAAACCCCCAAAAACCTAACAATAGTCTCTGTCAACATCATCCTGGGAGGGATAATACACTGCACTGCAATAGAAATAAAAATCCCTATCATCTATATCTCAATGGGTTCCATCTTTTCTTTTGTTCTTTTTTCTAATGCGGTTTTATAATCCCTGAGACAAGTAGTTCTGGCCCTAGAGTGTTATATATATTAGCGTCTGTAGCATGTATAAGGGACATGTTATCATACCTGTGTCTTTTTATAGGTGATTGATGCCCGGTGAGAGGGTGAAAGGGACCTAAACCCCCGTCAGCTGCAGGAAAGGAACAAAGAGACAGGTAATTAATATTTATATTAATTACTGATAACAATCAGGCTAGATACAACATCTAAACCTGCAAAGATGTCATAGTTTCTAACAAAAAATAACACATACCCCAAACATTGCAAACACAAAACCCCCAAAAACCTAACAATAGTATTTGTCAACACAGGGGCGGACACAGACAACAGAGGGCCCCTGTGCAAAGAATGTGCCTGCCCCCCACCCCCCCACCACCACCAGCACTGTGCCCCCTCATGTACCTAGACCCCACCGGAGTGCCTCCACTTACCCCGCCCGTGTAGTGTCGCCACTTGCCTTGTCCACCACAGGTGGATGGAACGGCTCCTGAGGTGGGCTCCGGGTGGCCCCTGTCCCTCTCAGTGTGCTGACCAGGCCCCATGAGTACTACCCTGAGTCAGCCTGACCCTTATCTAGCTGGGAGTTAGAGGGCAGTGCTCCCTTTACACTCGCACCCCTTGACTTAGCACGACACCCCTTGGCACCCCCTGGTTCCTTGGCTCCTTAGTAATAGAAGTGACTTACAGGCAGGGCCAGACTGGGACCAAAAATAGGCCCAGGCATTTTAAAATAAACAGCCCATTTTTATAGTGGGGGTCTGACTCATGGGACCCCCACCAATCACCTTGGTTCAAGTGGCTGCCCAGATGTTGGAAAGCTGTAACTCCCATCATGTCTGAAGTGACTACAGCTGATGGAACAGTCAGGAGACTACACAATGATATCAGTGACTACAGCTCTGATGGGACAGTTAGGAAAATACACAATGATATCACTGACCTGAGTGACGTCTTTTCTGTTGTCTTTATTTTTCTTCTTCATCTGGTCCAGACACCAGGATTTCTTCCATCTTCTCTGCAGAGTCTGACACCTGGACATCATTGGTTCCTTAATTTGTCAGTAGATCCTCATCCTCTGTATGATGACAATAATCATTATAACCTTGCCAAATACTGTACCCCCTGAATATAATACTGCCAACCACTGTACCCCCTGAATAATGCCAACCACTGTACCCCTGAATATAATACTGCTAACCACTGTACCCCTGAATATAATACTGCCAAATACTGTACCCCTGAATATAATACTGCCAACCACTGTACTCCATTAATATAATACTGCCAACCACTGTACTCCATTAATATAATACTGCCAACCACTGTACTCCATGAATATAATACTGCCAAACACTGTACCAACCACTGAATCATCCCATACACCCCACGCACTCCATCCTCAGTCTCCTCATCACCCCATATACCCCACACACCACATCCTCAGTCTCCTCATCACCCCATACACCCCACGCACCCCATCCTCAGTCTCCTCATCACCCCATGCACTCCATCCTCAGTCTCCTCATCACCCCACGCACCCCATCCTCAGTCTCATCATCACCACATGCACTCCATCCTCAGTTTCCTCATCACCCCATACACCCCATGCATTCCATCCTCAGTCTCCTCATCACCCCATGCACTCCATCCTCAGTCTCCTCATCACCCCATGCACTCCATCCTCAGTCTCCTCATCACCCCATGCACTCCATCCTCAGTCTCCTCATCACCCCATACACCCCATGCACTCCATCCTCAGTCTCCTCATCACCCCATGCACTCCATCCTCAGTCTCCTCATCACCCCCATACACCCCACGCACTCCATCCTCAGTCTCCTCATCACCCCATATACCTTAAGCACCTCATCATTATTACACAGCTGACACACCCACATCAGGGCTGCCGTCAGAAATTTTGGGGCCCCTTGCACAGGTCAAGGCCCCCTTCAACCCCTCCCCGCCCCCAAGTAATTTTTAGATTGCATATACTTACCAATGCTGTGCCATAGCACAGAATTGATCAGTGTTATTGGCGCTACCTTACTACAGGCTGTTGAAGCTTTCTGCACTAAAAGATGCACAGATCAGACGAGCCGGAGGCAGATAGGTACCCTCCGCTGAGTTGATCGGGACACCACAATTTTGCTGTGGTCCTGATCAGCTCCTCTGGGCTATCTGGCAACCTATTTTCATACTTTTAGATGCTGCAATGAACTTTGATTGTGGCATCTAAAGTGGTTAATGCTGGACATCACCCTGATTGGTGAACTCTGGCATTAGCCACATGTCCCAGCTCTAACCAACCGGTTATGAAGCATAGAACTGGAGGGGGGCAGGACGTACATTTACACCCTGCAACCTTAAAGAAATACACATATACAGCCTCATATGCGTACACAGCCTCTATATACTCATACATAGCGCCAATACACACATGTAGTCATGGCCGTAAATGTTGGCACCCCTGAAATTTTTCTATAAAATTCTCACAGAAAAGGATTGCAGTAACACATGTTTTGCTATACACATGTTTATTCCCTTTGTGTGTATTGGAACTAACCCCCAAAAAAGGGAGGAAAAAAGCAAATTGGACATAATGTCACACTTTAATGTCACAAATTATTGGAACCCTTTCAAAATTGTGGATAAATAAGATTGTTTCAAGCATGTGATGTTCCTTTAAACTCACCTGGGGCAAGTAACAGGTGTGGGCAATATCAAAATCACACCTGAAAGCAGATAAAAAGGAGAGAAGTTCACTTAGTCTTGGCATTGTGTGTCTGTGTGTGCCACACTAAGCATGGACAACAGAAAGAGGAGAAGAGAACTGTCTGAGGACTTGAGAACCAAAATCGTGGAAAAATATCAACAATCTCAAGGTTACAAGTCCATCTCCAGAGATCTAGATTTTCCTTTGTCCACAGTGCGCAACATTATCAAGAAGTTTACAACCCATGGTACTGTAGATAATCTCCCTGGGCATGGATGGAAGAGAAAAATTTATTAAAGGTGTAAACGCAGGATAGTCCGGATGGTGGATAAGCAGCCCCAAACAAGTTCCAAAGATATTCAAGCTGTCCTGCAGGCTCAGGGAGCATCAGAGTCAGCGCGAACTATCAGTCGACATTTAAATGAAATTAAACGCTATGGAGGGGACCCAGGAGGACCCCACTGCTGACACTGAGACATAAAAAAGCAAGACTACATTTTGCCAAAATGAACTTGATTAACCAAAATCCTTCTGGGAAAACGTCTTGTGGACAGATGAGACCAAGATAGAGCTTTTTGGTAAAGCACATCATTCTACTGTTTACCGAAAACGGAATGAGGCCTACAAAGAAAAGAGCACAGTACCTACAGTGACATATGGTGGAGGTCAATGATGTTTTGGGGTTGTTTTGCTGCCTCTGGCACTGGGGGCCTTGAATGTGTACAAGACATCATGAAATCTGAGGATTACCAACGGATTTTGGGTCGCACTGTACAGCCCAGTGTCAGAAAGCTGGGTTTGCGTCCGAGATCTTGGGTCTTCCAGCAGGACAATGACCCCAAACATACGTCAAAAAGCCCCCAGAAATTGAAGGCAACAAAGCGCTGGAGAGTTCTGAAGAGTCCAGATCTAAATATCATTGAACACCTGTGGAGAGATCCTTAAATTACTGTTGGGAAAAGGCACTTCTTCCAATAAGAGACCTGGAGCAGTTTGCAAAGGAAGAGTGGTCCAACACTCCGGCTGTGAGGTGTAAGAAGCTTATTGATGGTTATAGGAAGACACTGATTTCAGTTATTTTTTCCAAAGGGTGTGCGACCAAATATTAAGTTAAGGGTGCCAATAATTTTGTCCAGACCATTTTTGGATTTTGGTGTGACAATATGTCCAATTTGCTTTTTTTCCTCCCTTTTTTGGTTTAGTTCTAATACACACAAAGGGAATAAACATGTGTATAGCAAAACATGTGTTACTGCAATCCTTTTCTGTGAGAAATACTTAAATTTCAGGGGTGCCAACATTTACCATTATGACTGTATATGGCACTGAATACATAATCTGAGACTTTAAAACCTCACTTTTAATACTTCTTCTAAAAACCATATATCAAAAAAGAAAGTGAATAGAACTGTATTTATACATATCTGCATCTATTTCCGGCCACCATCTTAGTAGCCATATTAATACTTGCCGCCTGTTCACACCGACCATATATGCACACTTGCCTGAGTGAACTTCCAATTTTCAACATCAATGTGTTAGTCTTATATACAATCATGTGTTCCATGTCCATCGCAGGAATCCTTGTCAGTTATTTTATGTATTTGCATGTATTCAGAATTAGTAGTGTTAGTTTTGTAGTCACACTCATTATTAGTATATTATTGAGAGTTTTAGCACACTCCAAAACATCAATGCATAAATCCTCTCTCTGGCAGACTACATTCTCAGTCTCTTACTGCATGCTATCAAATGAATGGCATTTAACCCATAGAGTGCATACAACATAACTGTTCTGATGGCGGCCATAACACATACACACACACTACCCCTATATACACACACACATGGCCATCATACACAGCTTCTATATGCACATACACTGCCTCTATATAAACACATGCATCATAAATATATACACTGCCTCTATATACACACACAGCCATCATACACACATACACAGCTGCTATATGCACACACTGCCCCTTTATACACACATGGCCATCATACACATACACAGCTTCTATATGCATATACACTGCCACTATATAGACACACACTGCCATCATACACACATATCAGCCACTATACACAAACACTGCCACTATATAGACACACACGGCCATCATACACACATATACAGCCACTATATACACATACACTGCCACTATATATACACACACTGCCATCATACACACATATACAGCCACTATACACATACACTGCCACTATATAGACACACACTGCCATCATACACACATATACAGCCACTATATACACATACACTGCCACTATATAGACACACACTGCCCCTTTATACATACATGGCCATCATACACAAACACAGCTTCTATATGCATATACACTGCCACTATATAGACACACACTGCCATCCTACACACATGGCCATAAATAAATACACTGCCTCTATATACACACACTGCCCCTGTATACACACATGGCCATCATACACATACACAGCTTCTATATACACATACACAGCTTCTATATAAACATACACAGCTTCTATATACACATATACAGCTTCTATATACACACACTGCCCAATTATACACACACATGGCCATCATACACATACACAGAATCTATATACACATAGACAGCTTCTATATACACATACACAGCTTCTATATAAACATACACAGCTTCTATATACACATAGACAGCCATCATACACACACACTTTGTCCCCATACACACACACACACACACACACACAGCCATCATACACTGCCCCCATACAAGTAAGTACCTGTGTGCAGTGTAGTCTGCTGCTCCGCTCCTCTATTGCAGGCAGTGGGCAGGAAGAGGAGGGACACGTGATCTGACGTCACTGGCCAGCTGCTACTACAGGCCCTGCTGGTAACTGAGAGCCGCGCACAGGCATGTCTCATACCAACTGCAGCCCCTGACATTATAAAGTGACAGAGTGCTCCCCTCCGGACGGCGCTCCCTCTCGCTCCAGCCTCGCTGGCCAGTCTGGGCAACAGACAGGGCAGGGCTGGAACATAAGAAAAAAGAATATGATGTAGTCAGTCAGTGTACAGTAAGACTCCCCCCCCCCCAGCCGTCAGTGAGTGACAGTCACTCACTGACTCGCAAGAAAGAGTGTTGGGGCCAGTCGGGCCTCCCTGAGGGTCCGGGACCCTTACTGGGGTACCGGTTGTACCCCCCTGATGACGGCCCCTGGCCTGTCCGTCTCGCCCGGACGGTTTAAAGGTAAATTACTGCTGTCAGCGGCAGGTCCGGGACCTGTTGCTGCAGCATTTAGTATGAAGTACTGGCAGGGGGCCCTGCAGGGGCCCAGACTGTGACCTGGGCCACTAGGTGGGCCCCCTAACACGCTGGGCCCCTGTGCACGCTATACCCCCGTCAGCTGCAGGAAAGGAACAAAGAGGCAGGTAATTAATATTTATATTGATTACTGATAACAATCAGGCTAGATATAACATCTATACCTGCAGAGATGTCATAGTCTCTACCTTATACATGAAGATATATGTGTTTTTAATAAGTATATCGTCTATAGACAGCTTCTTATATAACACAACTGTGTCTCAGGTACAGAGATTAGGAACATTTATGTTTTCTAATATCTGTTTTTTATTTGTAGTAATCCCTTTTTCAATAGACAGACCGCAGATTTAAGACATAACTGTACTGTAAAGAAAAATCTATAAGTTAATGTAATAAATCACATACTATAACTGATTATTGCCATTTAAAACTATGAAAAATACATTATGTTGATTATAAAACAGAAATATAGAATGGAAACAACCGTCTGTGGCTCAAGCTCGACTGCCCCTTTCTTTGAGTGGCCCCTCAATGTTGTGGAAACGGGTGGAGGACATTGTCTCCATTAGAATGGGTCCCCCTACGATGCTTCGGCTGTTGATCTGAAGTGCATTCTGTGCTTTGGAACCTCGGGGGCAAACTGTATTTCTGTTATTAATTTTTAGTTTAGCAATTCCCGACGCAACATGGTTAACCTCTATCCGAAATTTCTGCACAAAATTGATAACAGACATTCCAAGAAATATTTTGCCAAATAAAAATATATAAAATATTGATGAAATTGATGAATAATAATAATAACAACAAAAATAACAGTTTTTGATTGAAAAACAAAAAAACTAAAATAATTTATAAAATATTTTGCTCCTGCCCCCTTCCCCCAAAAATAAAAAAACATATATTACCCTTAAAATTTATGAATAAAGAAACAAAAAATAACACATACCCCAAACATTGCAAACACAAAACCCCCAAAAACCTAACAATAGTCTCTGTCAACATCATCCTGGGAGGGATAATACACTGCACTGCAATAGAAATATAAATCCCTATCATCTATATCTCAATGGGTTCCATCTTTTCTTTTGTTCTTTTTTCTAATGCGGTTTTATAATCCCTGAGACAAGTAGTTCTGGCCCTAGAGTGTTATATATATTAGCGTCTGTAGCATGTATAAGGGACATGTTATCATACCTGTGTCTTTTTATAGGTGATTGATGCCCGGTGAGAGGGTGAAAGGGACCTATACCCCCGTCAGCTGCAGGAAAGGAACAAAGAGACAGGTAATTAATATTTATATTAATTACTGATAACAATCAGGCTAGATACAACATCTAAACCTGCAAAGATGTCATAGTCTCTAACAAAAAATAACACATACCCCAAACATTGCAAACACAAAACCCCCAAAAACCTAACAATAGTATTTGTCAACACAGGGCGGACACAGACAGCAGAGGGCCCCTGTGCAAAGAATGTGCCTGCCCCCCCCCCCCCCCCACCACCAGCACTGTGCCCCTTCATGTACCTAGACCCCACCGGAGTGCCTCCACTTACCAAGCCCGTGTAGTGTCGCCACTTGCCTTGTCCACCACAGGTGGATGGAACGGCTCCTGAGGTGGGCTCCGGGTGGCCCCTGTCCCTCTCAGTGTGCGGACCAGGCCCCATGAGTACTATCCTGAGTCAGCCTGACCCTTATCTAGCTGGGAGGCAGAGGGCAGTGCTCCCCTTTACACTCGTACCCCTTGACTTAGCACGACACCCCTTGGCACCCCCTGGTTCCTTGGCTCCTTAGTAATAGAAGTGACTTACAGGCAGGGCCAGACTGGGACCAAAAATAGGCCCAGGCATTTTAAAATAAACAGCCCATTTTTATAGTGGGGGTCTGACTCATGGGACCCCCACCAATCACCTTGGTTCAAGTGGCTGCCCAGATGTTGGAAAGCTGCAACTCCCATCATGTCTGAAGTGACTACAGCTGATGGAACAGTCAGGAGACTACACAATGATATCAGTGACTACAGCTCTGATGGGAAAGTTAGGAAAATACACAATGATATCACTGACCTGAGTGACGTCTTTTCTGTTGTCTTTATTTTTCTTCTTCATCTGGTCCAGACACCAGGATTTCTTCCATCTTCTCTGCAGAGTCTGACACCTGGACATCATTGGTTCCTTAATTTGTCAGTAGATCCTCATCCTCTGTATGATGACAATAATCATTATAACCTTGCCAAATACTGTACCCCCTGAATATAATACTGCCAACCACTGTACCCCCTGAATAATGCCAACCACTGTACCCCTGAATATAATACTGCTAACCACTGTACCCCTGAATATAATACTGCCAAATACTGTACCCCTGAATATAATACTGCCAACCACTGTACTCCATTAATATAATACTGCCAACCACTGTACTCCATTAATATAATACTGCCAACCACTGTACTCCATGAATATAATACTGCCAAATACTGTACCAACCACTGAATCATCCCATACACCCCACGCACTCCATCCTCAGTCTCCTCATCACCCCATATACCCCACACACCCCATCCTCAGTCTCCTCATCACCCCATACACCCCACGCACCCCATCCTCAGTCTCCTCATCACCCCATGCACTCCATCCTCAGTCTCCTCATCACCCCACGCACCCCATCCTCAGTCTCATCATCACCACATGCACTCCATCCTCAGTCTCCTCATCACCCCATACACCCCATGCACTCCATCCTCAGTCTCCTCATCACCCCATGCACTCCATCCTCAGTCTCCTCATCACCCCATGCACTCCATCCTCAGTCTCCTCATCATCCCATACACCCCATGCACTCCATCCTCAGTCTCCTCATCACCCCATGCACTCCATCCTCAGTCTCCTCATCACCCCCATACACCCCACACACTCCATCCTCAGTCTCCTCATCACCCCATATACCTTAAGCACCTCATCATTATTACACAGCTGACACACCCACATCAGGGCTGCCGTCAGAAATGTTGGGGCCCCTTACACAGGTCAAGGCCTCCTTCAACCCCTCCCCGCCCCCAAGTAATTTTTAGATTGCATATACTTATCAATGCTGTGCCATAGCACAGAATTGATCAGTGTTATTGGCGCTACCTTACTACAGGCTGTTGAAGCTTTCTGCACTAAAAGATGCACAGATCAGACGAGCCGGAGGCAGATAGGTACCCTCCGCTGAGTTGATCGGGACACCACAATTTTGCTGTGGTCCTGATCAGCTCCTCTGGGCTATCTGGCAACCTATTTTCATACTTTTAGATGCTGCAATGAACTTTGATTGTGGCATCTAATGTGGTTAATGCTGGACATCACCCTGATTGGTGAACTCTGGCATTAGCCACATGTCCCAGCTCTAACCAACCGGTTATGAAGCACAGAGCTGGAGGGGGGCAGGACGTACATTTACACCCTGCAACCTTAAGGAAATACACATATACAGCCTCATATGCGTACACAGCCTCTATATACTCATACACAGCGCCAATACACACATATAGTCATGGCCGTAAATGTTGGCACCCCTGAAATTTTTCTATAAAATTCTCACAGAACAGGATTGCAGTAACACATGTTTTGCTATACACATGTTTATTCCCTTTGTGTGTATTGGAACTAACCCCCAAAAAAGGGAGGAAAAAAGCAAATTGGACATAATGTCATACTTTAATGTCACAAATTATTGGAACCCTTTCAAAATTGTGGATAAATAAGATTGTTTCAAGCATGTGATGTTCCTTTAAACTCACCTGGGGCAAGTAACAGGTGTGGGCAATATCAAAATCACACCTGAAAGCAGATAAAAAGGAGAGAAGTTCACTTAGTCTTTGCATTGTGTGTCTGTGTGTGCCACACTAAGCATGGACAACAGAAAGAGGAGAAGAACTGTCTGAGGACTTGAGAACCAAAATCGTGGAAAAATATCAACAATCTCAAGGTTACAAGTCCATCTCCAGAGATCTAGATTTTCCTTTGTCCACAGTGCGCAACATTATCAAGAAGTTTACAACCCATGGCACTGTAGATAATCTCCCTGGGCATGGATGGAAGAGAAAAATTTATTAAAGGTGTAAACGCAGGATAGTCCGGATGGTGGATAAGCAGACCCAAACAAGTTCCAAAGATATTCAAGCTGTCCTGCAGGCTCAGGGAGCATCAGAGTCAGCGCGAACTATCAGTCGACATTTAAATGAAATGAAACGCTATGGAGGGGACCCAGGAGGACCCCACTGCTGACACTGAGACATAAAAAAGCAAGACTACATTTTGCCAAAATGAACTTGATTAACCAAAATCCTTCTGGGAAAACGTCTTGTGGACAGATGAGACCAAGATAGAGCTTTTTGGTAAAGCACATCATTCTACTGTTTACCGAAAACGGAATGAGGCCTACAAAGAAAAGAGCACAGTACCTACAGTGACATATGGTGGAGGTCAATGATGTTTTGGGGTTGTTTTGCTGCCTCTGGCACTGGGGGCCTTGAATGTGTACAAGACATCATGAAATCTGAGGATTACCAACAGATTTTGGGTCGCACTGTACAGCCCAGTGTCAGAAAGCTGGGTCTGCGTCCGAGATCTTGGGTCTTCCAGCAGGACAATGACCCCAAACATACGTCAAAAAGCCCCCAGAAATTGATGGCAACAAAGCGCTGGAGAGTTCTGAAGTGGCCAGCAATGAGTCCAGATCTAAATATCATTGAACACCTGTGGAGAGATCCTTAAATTACTGTTGGGAAAAGGCGCCTCTTCCAATAAGAGACCTGGAGCAGTTTGCAAAGGAAGAGTGGTCCAACACTCCGGCTGTGAGGTGTAAGAAGCTTATTGATGGTTATAGGAAGACACTGATTTCAGTTATTTTTTCCAAAGGGTGTGCGACCAAATATTAAGTTAAGGGTGCCAATAATTTTGTCCAGACCATTTTTGGAGTTTGGTGTGACATTATGTCCAATTTGCTTTTTTTCCTCCCTTTTTTGGTTTAGTTCTAATACACACAAAGGGAATAAACATGTGTATAGCAAAACATGTGTTACTGCAATCCTTTTCTGTGAGAAATACTTATTTTTCTTGAAAAATTTCAGGGGTGCCAACATTTACCATTATGACTGTATATGGCACTGAATACATAATCTGAGACTTTAAAACCTCACTTTTAATACTTCTTCTAAAAACCATATATCAAAAAAGAAAGTGAATAGAACTGTATTTATATATATCTGCATCTATTTCCGGCCACCATCTTAGTAGCCATATTAATACTTGCCGCCTGTTCACACCGACCATATATGCACACTTGCCTGAGTGAACTTCCAATTTTCAACATCAATGTGTTAGTCTTATATACAATCATGTGTTCCATGTCCATCGCAGGAATCCTTGTCAGTTATTTTATGTATTTGCATGTATTCAGAATTAGTAGTGTTAGTTTTGTAGTCACACTCATTATTAGTATATTATTGAGAGTTTTAGCACACTCCAAAACATCAATGCATAAATCCTCTCTCTGGCAGACTACATTCTCAGTCTCTTACTGCATGCTATCAAATGAATGGCATTTAACCCATAGAGTGCATACAACATAACTGTTCTGATGGCGGCCATAACACATACACACACACTACCCCTATATACACACACACATGGCCATCATACACAGCTTCTATATGCACATACACTGCCTCTATATACACACATGCATCATAAATATATACACTGCCTCTATATACACACACAGCCATCATACACACATACACAGCTGCTATATGCACACACTGCCCCTTTATACACACATGGCCATCATACACATACACAGCTTCTATATGCATATACACTGCCACTATATAGACACACACTGCCATCATACACACATATCAGCCACTATACACAAACACTGCCACTATATAGACACACACGGCCATCATACACACATATACAGCCACTATATACACATACACTGCCACTATATATACACACACTGCCATCATACACACATATACAGCCACTATACACATACACTGCCACTATATAGACACACACTGCCATCATACACACATATACAGCCACTATATACACATACACTGCCACTATATAGACACACACTGCCCCTTTATACATACATGGCCATCATACACAAACACAGCTTCTATATGCATATACACTGCCACTATATAGACACACACTGCCATCATACACACATGGCCATAAATAAATACACTGCCTCTATATACACACACTGCCCCTGTATACACACATGGCCATCATACACATACACAGCTTCTATATACACATACACAGCTTCTATATAAACATACACAGCTTCTATATACACATATACAGCTTCTATATACACACACTGCCCAATTATACACACACATGGCCATCATACACATACACAGCTTCTATATACACATAGACAGCTTCTATATACACATACACAGCTTCTATATAAACATACACAGCTTCTATATACACATAGACAGCCATCATACACACACACTTTGTCCCCATATACACACACACACACACACACATACACAGCCATCAAACACTGCCCCCATACAAGTAAGTACCTGTGTGCAGTGTAGTCTGCTGCTCCGCTCCTCTATTGCAGGCAGTGGGAAGGAAGAGGAGGAACACGTGATCTGACGTCACTGGCCAGCTGCTACTACAGGACCTGCTGGTAACTGAGAGCCGCGCACAGGCATGTCTCATACCAACTGCAGCCCCTGACATTATAAAGTGACAGAGTGCTGCCCTCCGGACGGCGCTCCCTCTCGCTCCAGCCTCGCTGGCCAGTCTGGGCAACAGACAGGGCAGGGCTGGAACATAAGAAAAAAGAATATGATGTAGTCAGTCAGTGTACAGTAAGACTCCCCCCCCCCCCAGCCGTCAGTGAGTGACAGTCACTTACTGACTCGCAAGAAAGAGTGTTGGGGCCAGTTGGGCCTCCCTGAGGGTCCGGGCCCCTTACTGGGGTACCGGTTGTACCCCCCTGATGACGGCCCCTGGCCTGTCCGTCTCGCCCGGCCGGTTTAAAGGTAAATTACTGCTGTCAGCGGCAGGTCCGGGACCTGTTGCTGCAGCATTTAGTATGAAGTACTGGCAGGGGGCCCTGCAGGGGCCCAGACTGTGACCTGGGCCACTAGGTGGGCCCCCTAACACGCTGGGCCCCTGTGCAGCCGAACCGGCTGAACAAGTGATATGTCCGCCCCTGTGTCAACATCATCCTGGGAGGGATAATACACTGCACTACAATAGAAATAAAAATCCCTATCATCTATATCTCAATGGGTTCCATCTTTTCTTTTGTTCTTTTTTCTAATGCGGTTTTATAATCCCTGAGACAAGTAGTTCTGGCCCTAGAGTGTTATATATTAGCGTCTGTAGCATGTATAAGGGACATGTTATCATACCTGTGTCTTTTTATAGGTGAATAATGCCCGGTGAGAGGGTGAAAGGGACCTATACCCCCGTCAGCTGCAGGAAAGGAACAAAGAGACAGGTAATTAATATTTATATTAATTACTGATAACAATCAGGCTAGATACAACATCTAAACCTGCAAAGATGTCATAGTCTCTACCTTATACATGAAGATATATGTGTTTTTAATAAGTACATCGTCTACAGACAGCTTCTTATATAACACAACCATGTCTCAGGTACAGAGATTAGGAACATTTATGATTTCTAATATCTGTTTTTATTTGTAGTAATCCCTTTTTCAATAGACTGACCGCAGATTTAAGACATAACTGTACTGTAAAGAAAAATCTATAAGTTAATGTAATAAATCACATACTATAACTGATTATTGCCATTTAAAACTATGAAAAATACATTATGTTGATTATAAAACAGAAATACAGAATGGAGACAACCATCTGTGGCTCAAGCTCGACTGCCCATTTCTTTGAGTGGCCCCTCAATGTTCTGGAAACGGGTGGAGGACATTGTCTCCATTAGAATGGGTCCCCCTACGATGCTTCGGCTGTTGATCTGAAGTGCATTCTCTGCTTTGGAATCTCGGGGGCAAACTGTATTTCTGTTATTAATTTTTAGTTTAGCAATTCCCACCGCAACATGGTTAACCTCTATCCTAAATTTCTGCACAAAATTGATAAAAGACATTCCAAGAAATATTTTGCCAAATAAAAATATATAAAATATTGATGATGTTGATGAATAATAATAACAACAAAAATAACAGTTTTTGATTAAAAAACAAATAAACAATAATAATTTATAAAATATTTTGCTCCTGCCCCCTTCCCCAAAAATAAAAAAACAAATATTACCCTTAAAATTTATGAATAAAGAAACAAAAAATAACACATACCCCAAACATTGCAAACACAAAACCCCAAAAAACCTAACAATAGTGTCTGTCAACATCATCCTGGGAGGGATAATACACTGCACGACAATAGAAATAAAAATCCCTATCATCTATATCTCAATGGGTTCCATCTTTTCTTTTGTTCTTTTTTCTAATGCAGTTTTATAATCCCTGAGACAAGTAGTTCTGGCCCTAGAGTGTTATATATATTAGCGTCTGTAGCATGTATAAGGGACATGTTATCATACCTGTGTCTTTTTATAGGTGATTGATGCCCGGTGAGAAGGTGAAAGTGACCTATACCCCCGTCAGCTGCAGGAAAGGAACCAAGAGACAGGTAATTAATATTTATATTAATTACTGATAACAATCAGGCTAGATATAACATCTAGACCTGCAGAGATATCATAGTCTCTACCTTATACATGAAGATATATGTGTTTTTAATAAGTATATCGTCTATAGACAGCTTCTTATATAACACAACTGTTTCTCAGGTACAGAGATTGGGAACATTTATGATTTCTAATATCTGTTTTTTATTTGTAGTAATCCCTTTTTCAATAGACAGACCGCAGATTTAAGACATAACTGTACTGTAAAGAAAAATCTATAAGTTAATGTAATAAATCACATACTATAACTGATTATTGCCATTTAAAACTATGAAAAATACATTATGTTGATTATAAAACAGAAATACAGAATGGAGACAACCGTCTGTGGCTCAAGCTCGACTGCCCCTTTCTTTGAGTGGCCCCTCAATGTTGTGGAAACGGGTGGAGGACATTGTCTCCATTAGAATGGGTCCCCCTACGATGCTTCGGCTGTTGATCTGAAGTGCATTCTGTGCTTTGGAACCTCGGGGGCAAACTGTATTTCTGTTATTAATTTTTAGTTTAGAAATTCCCACCGCAACATGGTTAACCTCTATCCTAAATTTCTGCACAAAATTGATAAAAGACATTCCAAGAAATATTTTGCCAAATAAAAATATATAAAATATTGATGAAGTTGATGAATAATAATAACAACAAAAATAACAGTTTTTGATTAAAAAACAAATAAACAATAATAATTTATAAAATATTTTGCTCCTGCCCCCTTCCCCAAAAATAAAAAAACATATATTACCCTTAAAATGTATGAATAAAGAAACAAAAAATAACACATACCCCAAACATTGCAAACACAAAACCCCCCAAAACCTAACAATAGTATCTGTCAACACAGGGGCGGACACAGACAGCAGAGGGCCCCTATGCAAAGAATGTGCCTGGCCCCCCCCCACCACCAGCACTGTGCCCCCTCATGTACCTAGACCCCACCGGAGTGCCTCCACTTACCCCGCCCGTGTAGTGTCGCCACTTGCCTTGTCCACCACAGGTGGATGGAACGGCTCCTGAGGTGGGCTCCGGGTGGCCCCTGTCCCTCTCAGTGTGCGGACCAGGCCCCATGAGTACTCCCCTGAGTCAGCCTGACCCTTATCTAGCTGGCAGGCAGAGGGCAGTGCTCCCCTTTACACTCGCACCCCTTGACTTAGTACGACACCCCTTGGCACCCCCTGGTTCCTTGGCTCCTTAGTAATAGAAGTGACTTACAGGCAGGGCCAGACTGGGACCAAAAATAGGCCCAGGCATTTTAAAATAAACAGCCCATTTTTATAGTGGGGGTCTGACTCATGGGACCCCCACCAATAACCTTGGTTCAAGTGGCTGCCCAGATGTTGGAAAGCTGCAACTCCCATCATGTCTGAAGTGACTACAGCTGATGGGACAGTCAGGAGACTACACAATGATATCAGTGACTACAGCTCTGATGGGACAGTTAGGAAAATACACAATGATATCACTGACCTGAGTGACGTCTTTTCTGTTGTCTTTATTTTTCTTCTTCATCTGGTCCAGACACCAGGATTTCTTCCATCTTCTCTGCAGAGTCTGACACCTGGACATCATTGGTTCCTTAATTTGTCAGTAGATCCTCATCCTCTGTATGATGACAATAATCATTATAACCTTGCCAAATACTGTACCCCCTGAATAAAATACTGCCAACCACTGTACCCCCTGAATAATGCCAACCACTGTACCCCTGAATATAATACTGCTAACCACTGTACCCCTGAATATAATACTGCCAAATACTGTACCCCTGAATATAATACTGCCAACCACTGTACTCCATTAATATAATACTGCCAACCACTGTACTCCATTAATATAATACTGCCAACCACTGTACTCCATGAATATAATACTGCCAAATACTGTACCAACCACTGAATCATCCCATACACCCCACGCACTCCATCCTCAGTCTCCTCATCACCCCATATACCCCACACACCCCATCCTCAGTCTCCTCATCACCCCATACACCCCACGCACCCCATCCTCAGTCTCCTCATCACCCCATGCACTCCATCCTCAGTCTCCTCATCACCCCACGCACCCCATCCTCAGTCTCATCATCACCAAATGCACTCCATCCTCAGTCTCCTCATCACCCCATACACCCCATGCACTCCATCCTCAGTCTCCTCATCACCCCATGCACTCCATCCTCAGTCTCCTCATCACCCCATGCACTCCATCCTCAGTCTCCTCATCACCCCATACACCCCATGCACTCCATCCTCAGTCTCCTCATCACCCCATGCACTCCATCCTCAGTCTCCTCATCACCCCCATACACCCCACGCACTCCATCCTCAGTCTCCTCATCACCCCATATACCTTAAGCACCTCATCATTATTACACAGCTGACACACCCACATCAGGGCTGCCGTCAGAAATGTTGGGGCCCCTTACACAGGTCAAGGCCTCCTTCAACCCCTCCCCGCCCCCAAGTAATTTTTAGATTGCATATACTTATCAATGCTGTGCCATAGCACAGAATTGATCAGTGTTATTGGCGCTACCTTACTACAGGCTGTTGAAGCTTTCTGCACTAAAAGATGCACAGATCAGACGAGCCGGAGGCAGATAGGTACCCTCCGCTGAGTTGATCGGGACACCACAATTTTGCTGTGGTCCTGATCAGCTCCTCTGGGCTATCTGGCAACCTATTTTCATACTTTTAGATGCTGCAATGAACTTTGATTGTGGCATCTAATGTGGTTAATGCTGGACATCACCCTGATTGGTGAACTCTGGCATTAGCCACATGTCCTAGCTCTAACCAACCGGTTATGAAGCATAGAACTGGAGGGGGGCAGGACGTACATTTACACCCTGCAACCTTAAGGAAATGCACATATACAGCCTCATATGCGTACACAGCCTCTATATACTCATACACAGCGCCAATACACACATATAGTCATGGCCGTAAATGTTGGCACCCCTGAAATTTTTCTATAAAATTCTCACAGAACAGGATTGCAGTAACACATGTTTTGCTATACACATGTTTATTCCCTTTGTGTGTATTGGAACTAACCCCCAAAAAAGGGAGGAAAAAAGCAAATTGGACATAATGTCATACTCTAATGTCACAAATTATTGGAACCCTTTCAAAATTGTGGATAAATAAGATTTTTTCAAGCATGTGATGTTCCTTTAAACTCACCTGGGGCAAGTAACAGGTGTGGGCAATATCAAAATCACACCTGAAAGCAGATAAAAAGGAGAGAAGTTCACTTAGTCTTTGCATTGTGTGTCTGTGTGTGCCACACTAAGCATGGACAACAGAAAGAGGAGAAGAACTGTCTGAGGACTTGAGAACCAAAATCGTGGAAAAATATCAACAATCTCAAGGTTACAAGTCCATCTCCAGAGATCTAGATTTTCCTTTGTCCACAGTGCGCAACATTATCAAGAAGTTTACAACCCATGGCACTGTAGATAATCTCCCTGGGCATGGATGGAAGAGAAAAATTAATTAAAGGTGTAAACGCAGGATAGTCCGGATGGTGGATAAGCAGCCCCAAACAAGTTCCAAAGATATTCAAGCTGTCCTGCAGGCTCAGGGAGCATCAGAGTCAGCGTGAACTATCAGTCGACATTTAAATGAAATGAAACGCTATGGAGGGGAGCCAGGAGGACCCCACTGCTGACACTGAGACATAAAAAAGCAAGACTACATTTTGCCAAAATGAACTTGATTAACCAAAATCCTTCTGGGAAAACGTCTTGTGGACAGATGAGACCAAGATAGAGCTTTTTGGTAAAGCACATCATTCTACTGTTTACCGAAAACGGAATGAGGCCTACAAAGAAAAGAGCACAGTACCTACAGTGACCTATGGTGGAGGTCAATGATGTTTTGGGGTTGTTTTGCTGCCTCTGGCACTGGGGGGCCTTGAATGTGTACAAGACATCATGAAATCTGAGGATTACCAACAGATTTTGGGTCGCACTGTACAGCCCAGTGTCAGAAAGCTGGGTTTGCGTCCGAGATCTTGGGTCTTCCAGCAGGACAATGACCCCAAACATACGTCAAAAAGCCCCCAGAAATTGATGGCAACAAAGCGCTGGAGAGTTCTGAAGTGGCCAGCAATGAGTCCAGATCTAAATATCATTGAACACCTGTGGAGAGATCCTTAAATTACTCTTGGGAAAAGGCGCCTCTTCCAATAAGAGACCTGGAGCAGTTTGCAAAGGAAGAGTGGTCCAACACTCCGGCTGTGAGGTGTAAGAAGCTTATTGATGATTATAGGAAGACACTGATTTCAGTTATTTTTTCCAAAGGGTGTGCGACCAAATATTAAGTTAAGGGTGCCAATAATTTTGTCCAGACCATTTTTGGAGTTTGGTGTGACATTATGTCCAATTTGCTTTTTTTCCTCCCTTTTTTGGTTTAGTTCTAATACACACAAAGGGAATAAACATGTGTATAGCAAAACATGTGTTACTGCAATCCTTTTCTGTGAGAAATACTTATTTTTCTTGAAAAATTTCAGGGGTGCCAACATTTACCATTATGACTGTATATGGCACTGAATACATAATCTGAGACTTTAAAACCTCACTTTTAATACTTCTTCTAAAAACCATATATCAAAAAAGAAAGTGAATAGAACTGTATTTATACATATCTGCATCTATTTCCGGCCACCATCTTAGTAGCCATATTAATACTTGCCACCTGTTCACACCGACCATATATGCACACTTGCCTGAGTGAACTTCCAATTTTCAACATCAATGTGTTAGTCTTATATACAATCATGTGTTCCATGTCCATCGCAGGAATCCTTGTCAGTTATTTTATGTATTTGCATGTATTCAGAATTAGTAGTGTTAGTTTTGTAGTCACACTCATTATTAGTATATTATTGAGAGTTTTAGCACACTCCAAAACATCAATGCATAAATCCTCTCTCTGGCAGACTACATTCTCAGTCTCTTACTGCATGCTATCAAATGAATGGCATTTAACCCATAGAGTGCATACAACATAACTGTTCTGATGGCGGCCATAACACATACACACACACTACCCCTATATACACACACACATGGCCATCATACACAGCTTCTATATGCACATACACTGCCTCTATATACACACATGCATCATAAATATATACACTGCCTCTATATACACACGCAGCCATCATACACACATACACAGCTGCTATATGCACACACTGCCCCTTTATACACACATGGCCATCATACACATACACAGCTTCTATATGCATATACACTGCCACTATATAGACACACACTGCCATCATACACACATATCAGCCACTATACACAAACACTGCCACTATATAGACACACACTGCCATCATACACACATATACAGCCACTATATACACATACACTGCCACTATATAGACACACACTGCCATCATACACACATATACAGCCACTATATACACATACACTGCCACTATATATACACACACTGCCATCATACACACATATACAGCCACTATACACATACACTGCCAGTATATAGACACACACTGCCATCATACACACATATACAGCCACCATATACACATACACTGCCACTATATAGACACACACTGCCCCTTTATACATACATGGCCATCATACACAAACACAGCTTCTATATGCATATACACTGCCACTATATAGACACACACTGCCATCATACACACATGGCCATAAATAAATACACTGCCTCTATATACACACACTGCCCCTGTATACACACATGGCCATCATACACATACACAGCTTCTATATACACATACACAGCTTCTATATAAACATACACAGCTTCTATATACACATGTACAGCTTCTATATACACACACTGCCCAATTATACACACACATGGCCATCATACACATACACAGCTTCTATATACACATAGACAGCTTCTATATACACATACACAGCTTCTATATAAACATACACAGCTTCTATATACACATAGACAGCCATCATACACACACACTTTGTCCCCATATACACACACACACAAACACACACACACATACACAGCCATCATACACTGCCCCCATACAAGTAAGTACCTGTGTGCAGTGTAGTCTGCTGCTCCGCTCCTCTATTGCAGGCAGTGGGCAGGAAGAGGAGGAACACGTGATCTGACCAGCTGCTACTACAGGCCCTGCTGGTAACTGAGAGCCGCGCACAGGCATGTCTCATACCAACTGCAGCCCCTGACATTATAAAGTGACAGAGTGCTGCCCTCCGGACGGCGCTCCCTCTCGCTCCAGCCTCGCTAGCCAGTCTGGGCAACAGACAGGGCAGGGCTGGAACATAAGAAAAAAGAATATGATGTAGTCAGTCAGTGTACAGTAAGACTCCCCCCCCCCCAGCCGTCAGTGAGTGACAGTCACTCACTGACTCGCAAGAAAGAGTGTTGGGGCCAGTTGGGCCTCCCTGAGGGTCCGGGCCCCTTACTGGGGTACCGGTTGTACCCCCCTGATGACGGCCCCTGGCCTGTCCGTCTCGCCCGGCCGGTTTAAAGGTAAATTACTGCTGTCAGCGGCAGGTCCGGGACCTGTTGCTGCAGCATTTAGTATGAAGTACTGGCAGGGGGCCCTGCAGGGGCCCAGACTGTGACCTGGGCCACTAGGTGGGCCCCCTAACACGCTGGGCCCCTGTGCAGCCGAACCGGCTGAACAAGTGATATGTCCGCCCCTGTGTCAACATCATTCTGGGAGGGATAATACACTGCACTACAATAGAAATAAAAATCCCTATCATCTATATCTCAATGGGTTCCATCTTTTCTTTTGTTCTTTTTTCTAATGCGGTTTTATAATCCCTGAGACAAGTAGTTCTGGCCCTAGAGTGTTATATATTAGCATCTGTAGCATGTATAAGGGACATGTTATCATACCTGTGTCTTTTTATAGGTGAATAATGCCCGGTGAGAGTGTGAAAGGGACCTATACCCCCGTCAGCTGCAGGAAAGGAACAAAGAGACAGGTAATTAATATTTATATTAATTACTGATAACAATCAGGCTAGATACAACATCTAAACCTGCAAAGATGTCATAGTCTCTACCTTATACATGAAGATATATGTGTTTTTAATAAGTACATCGTCTACAGACAGCTTCTTATATAACACAACCATGTCTCAGGTACAGAGATTAGGAACATTTATGATTTCTAATATCTGTTTTTTATTTGTAGTAATCCCTTTTTCAATAGACTGACCGCAGATTTAAGACATAACTGTACTGTAAAGAAAAATCTATAAGTTAATGTAATGAATCACATACTATAACTGATTATTGCCATTTAAAACTATGAAAAATACATTATGTTGATTATAAAACAGAAATACAGAATGGAGACAACCATCTGTGGCTCAAGCTCGACTGCCCATTTCTTTGAGTGGCCCCTCAATGTTCTGGAAACGGGTGGAGGACATTGTCTCCATTAGAATGGGTCCCCCTACGATGCTTCGGCTGTTGATCTGAAGTGCATTCTGTGCTTTGGAATCTCGGGGGCAAACTGTATTTCTGTTATTAATTTTTAGTTTAGCAATTCCCACCGCAACATGGTTAACCTCTATCCTAAATTTCTGCACAAAATTGATAAAAGACAACACTCCCCCAGTAGTAGCACCCCCATCATCCACTAGCAACACCACCAATACCCCCCTCCCGTGGTAATAGCATCAGCTAACGGATGTTGAGGGGTGTTACTGCGGTTGTGGTATTATATTCAGGGGGTGCACTGTATGGCAACGTTATATTCAGAGGGCGCAGTTTGTGGTAGTATTATATTCAGAGGGCGCAGTGGGTGGTAGTATTATATTCAGAGGGCACAGTTTGTGGTAGTATTATATTCAGAGGGCGCAGTTTGTAGTAGTATTATTAGAGATGAGCGAACTTACAGTAAATTCGATTCGTCACAAACTTCTCGGCTCGGCAGTTGATGATTTATCCTGCATAAATTAGTTCAGCCTTCAGGTGCTCCAGTGGGCTGGAAAAGGTGGATACAGTCCTAGGAAAGAGTCTCCTAGGACTGTATCCACCTTTTCCAGCCCACCCTAGCACCTGAAAGCTGAACTAATTTATGCAGGAACTGCATCAACTGCCGAGCCGAGAAGTTTGTGACGAGTTGAATTTACTGTAGTTCGCTCATCTCTAAGTATTATATTCAGAGGGCGCAGGGGGTGGTAGTATTATATTCAGAGTGTACAGTATGTGTTGGTATTATATTCAGAGGGTACAGTATGTGGTAGTATTATATTCAGTGGGTACAGTGTGTGGCTGTATTATATTCAGGGGTACAGTATGTGGCAGATTTATATTCAGAGGGTACAGTATCTGTTGGCATTATATTCAGAATGTACAGTGTGTGGTAGTATTATATTCAGTGGGTATGGTGTATGGAAGGTTTATAATCAAAGAGTATAGGGTACAGTAGTATTATATTTAGAGGATACAGTGTCTGGCAGGTTTATAATAATAATTGTTTTCATATAGAGGATGAGAATGTGCTGACATAGTGAGGAGACGTCTGGGCGTCACATTCTACAGACAGAAGTTTTAGCTGGACCAGGCTACCATCTGAATTAGATAAGGGAAGACTATAGAGAAGACGTCACCTGTAGTCACTGATATCATTGTTCATTCTCCTCTCTATGTCCTATCAGACCTGTAGTCCCTTGTCAGTTCTACAGTTAGGTCAGTGAAACTACAACTCCCAGCATAACCTCACCACTGCTTAAAGGGGTACTCTACTGGAAAACATTTTTTTTTATCAACTGGTGCTACAAAGTTAAACAGATTTGTAAATTACTTCTATTTAAAAATCTTAATCCTTCCAGTACTTATTAGCTGCTGTATAAGCGATTCACAGGAAGTTATTTTCTTTTTTAATTTATTTTCTGTCTGACCACAGTGCTCTGTGCTGACACCTCTGTCCATGTCAAGAACTGTCCATAGTAGGAGCAAATCCCCATAGCAAACCTCTCCTGCTCTGGACAGTTCCTGACATGGACAGAGGTGTCAACAAATAGCACTGTGGTCAGACTGGAAATAACTACACAACTTCCTGTGGAGCATACACCAGCTTATAAATACTGTAAGTATTAAGATTTTAAATAGAAGTAATTTAAAAATCTGTTTAACTTTCTGGCACCAGTTGATATAAAAGTAAATGTTTTCCAGTGGAGTACCCCTTTAAGTAATTCTGGGAGCAGTATATTTAAATGATGAAAACTTCTTTAACCCTTTCCCATTCTGTGGCAACTGGTATATCTGATTATTATACTGGAATTTCTCACAATGCGCTACAACAGTGGTGTCTGTCACAACAGGCTAAAAACTTACTGGGGGGAGGAGGGAGGTATGGGGGTGACACCATTTTCTACCGCACCGGGTGACACCAACCCTAGCAACGCCACTGTATACATACATACATATTCATAGATTCACTTGCTCATATATATATATATACACATATACATAGATTCACTTGCTCACACACATATATATATATATATATATATATATATATATATATATATATATACACATACACACACACACATACACACACATACATACATACACATATACATAGATTCACTTGCTCACATATATAGGCACATACATAGAGATAGACACACACACAAACACACATATATATGCACCTCACACTGACATACAGTCACTCACATATATACACAGTCAGTTACACTAAGGCCCCAGCCATCCCTCTCTGCACAGGCACATACATAGAGATACACACAAATACATACACACAAATATATATATACATACACACACACACTGACATACAATCACTCACATATACACACACACACTTAGACACAATCACTCACATATATTTACAGTCACTTACAGTAAGGGCTGCATAGACTGAATTTTGTGTCTGGACATGCAGTGGGCTGGGCTTCTCTCTGCCTCCGCTGCTCCTGTCTCCTCCGTGTGGAGAGAAGCAGAGAAATGGCAGATAATGACAGGGTGAGTGGCGCCCCTTGCTGCAGGGAGGGCAGAGCACCCTCCATTAAACCACATACATATCTCCCCAGCAATGGATCCTTTTTACTTCACCTGTCACCCTGCAGCTCTTTTTGTGAGGGCACTAGAGGGGCAGGTGAGGAAAAGAGCAGGGGCTCCAGCCCCCTTTCACTCCTATGTGTGCACGTCCCTGCACCCACACATTGCTTTGTGTCCACATATGGAGTCAGGGGTGGACTGACAACACTTGGGGCCCCCAGACCAAAAAAAGGAAGGGCCCACTGCCTCCTCAGTCTTCTACCACGTCCCTTTTCCACCCAAATCTCCCACATAATAAACTAAAATGTATTTATGTAAGAAACACTTTAACGTAGGCAAATTTCCATGACCAATAATACTGGTATACAAGGAGTAAATATATACCACTGATCTGCAGCATCCTCTTTCCTTTTCTTCTCTGTCTGGATCAGACCACCATGTCAATCTCTTACCATCTGCAGGGCAAACATGTCAGACTCTACATTTTTTCAGTGTCCACCCATCTATAGGCCCACAAACTGTAATAATCCCCTTCAGGTAGATAGGTAGCCACGTAAATAAGTAACTAGGTAGGCGGATCAGGAATCCAGATATGTAGGTAGGTGACTAGCCAGGTAGGTAGGTAGGGGGCTAGCAAGGTAGTTAGGCAGCCATGTATGAAGGCCAGACATGTACATAGTTAGGTAGCCAGGTATGTAGGTAGTTAGATAGCCTGGTATGTAGGTAAGTATTTAGGCATACATATAAAGTTAGGTAGCCCCCCCCCTTCCCTGTTGGTATAGACAGCAGAATTACCCCCCCCCCTCTTCCTTGTAGGTATAGGCAGCAGAGTTAACCCCCCTTCCCTGTAGGCATAGGCGGTAGAGTTAACCCCCCTTCCCCATAGGTTTAGGCAGCAGAGTTAACCCTCCCCCCCTGTAGGTATAGGAACAGAGTAGACCCCTCCCCCTTTCCCCATAGGTATAGTCAGCAGTTAACCCCCCCCCTTTCCTCATAGGTATAGGCAGCAGTTAACCTCCCTTTCCCCATAGGAATAGACAGCAGTTAGCCCCCCCTTTCCCATAGATATAGGCATCAGTTAACAACCCCCCCTTTCCCCATAGATATAGGCAGCAGTCAACCCGCCCTTTCCCCATAGGTATAGGTAGCAGTTAACACCTCCCCCCCCTTTCCCCATAGGTATAGGCAGCAGTTAACCCCCCCCCCCCCCGCTTTCCACATAGGTATAAGTAGCAGTTAACCCCTCTTTCCCCATAGGTATTGGCAGAAGTTCATTCGCCCCCCCCCCCCCTTTCCCCATAAGTATAAGCAGCAGTTAAGACCCCCCATTTCCAGATGGGTATAGGCAGCAGTTAAAATCCCCACCCCTTTCCCCATATCGTTAAGCCCCCTAACCCTTTGCCCATATAGGCAGCAATTAAACCCCCACCCTTTCCCCTACGATGGTTAAGAAAAAATGATGCTCACCTGATATCCCACGCAGCGATCTCCTCAGCAGCAGGGCCCATGTCTTCTCTCCTTCACAGTGCAGGCACCGATGAGTGACGTCATCGGCGCCTCTACTGCATGTTGCATGGGGGGGGGGGGGGGCGGAGGTCACGTCTCCTCCGTGTGTAGGCCGCAGATACAGCTCGCACAGAGGAGATGCGTTCTGTTGTATGTGCGTGCACCGCACATACAGGTGTGGTGGCCCAGTACGGGAGGTGTTTCTCCAGGTGTCCCCAGGTCCCCCTGCATTAGTTTCTCAATGGTAAATATGTTGTACTGTATAAAATGTGTTATCACCTTAAGAGTTATACCATGTGATATGCCATGTGCTTGTTACCCAGGAGGTACCAGTTACCAGGTGATTCCAGGGGTGACCTATGGGCTCCCTGCTAGTCTCCCCCATACAAGCCCTGGGTGGAGCTAGCCTCTCTCTCTTTGAGCTCTGCTCTTCTGCTAAGCTGAGGTCCACTGCAGTCGTGCCTAGTGTGTGTGTCCAGAGGGTTGGTAACCTCAAAGTCAAGTCCTGCAGCCACCATCAAGTCAAGTAAGCTAAAATTACAGCTTTATGAGTCAAGTCAAGTCAGTCCCTGTCATTTGTCAATTCAGCGTGGTTTGCATTTAATTGTCCAGTCCTACTACGAGTCCTAGCAAGCCCTTAAGGTCTCTGCATCACTGGTCAACTCCTTGTGCCGTGGCTGAACTGTATAGACTTTACCAACTGTCTACCCTCAGTAAAGCTACCATTGTCAGTAACTTGGCGTCGGAGTCTTTATTGCCCCCGTGCCTAGCCCAGGATCCAGCAGTATACCTTCGGTTGGTTTTAGGCTAAACCACGCACTGGCATCATGAATACAAGGAGTTAATGCCATCTGCCCCTAGGGTAACAACATCTGCCCTCATCACACCCCTCTACCACACAGGAGAAAGCAGCGCTGTCTGCCGGGATGAGTGTCCCGGATCCTTAGTAGCGGCGGGCCCTTTACCCGGCCGGGCACTCAGACAACGTCTGATCCGACCATCCGGTCAGTCCTCCCCTGTATGGGGTATTTCCGTATTCAGGGAAAATTGTGTTATAAATTTTGGGGGTCTTTTTCTCCTTTTACCTCCTTGTGAAATTGAAAGGTATTGGGGAACACCAGCATGTGAGTGTAAAAAGTGAATTTCTCTTACACTAACATGCTGGTGTAGCCCCCAACTTTTCTTTTTCATAAGGAGTAAAAGTAGCAGAACTCTTCCAAAATTTGTAACACAAATTTTCCTGAGTATGTAAATACCCCATATGTGGCCCTAAACTGATGCTTTGAAATACGACAGGGCTCCGGAGAGAGCTCCATGCGCATTTTAGGCATAAATTAGGGATTTGCATAGGAGTGGACTCCTATGCAACCATTGTGCTTGCCTCTTCCACTAAAAGTACCCTACAGCAGTGTTTCCCAAACAGGATGCCTCCAGCTGTTGTAACACTACAACTCCCAGCATGTTTGGACAGTCAATGGCAGTTCGGCCACGCTGTGGAGTTGTTGATTTGCAATAGCTGGAGGCTGCATTTAGTAAACAGTGCCGTACGAGCTGTTATAAATTTTTATTGGGGGGTTGGGTCGGGAGGTAATGATGCAAAGGTGTGTGTCTATGTAGTGTTTTACTCTTTATTTTTGTGTTAGTGAAGTGTAGGTGATTTTTCTGTACGTACACAGAGTCGGGTTTACAACAAGTTTTCCGCTACAAGTTTGATCCACGGCAAATTTCTCACAACTCAAACTCGGAACGGGGAACTTACGGCACCGATCTCTTTTTTTTCCAGGCCATTGGGTCACCAGAGATCCGAATGGCCTGGAAATGTCATATGGAAGGTCACAGTTTAGAGACCACTGCACAGTGGTCACCAAACTGTGGCCCTCCAGATGTTGCAAAACTACAACTTTCAGCATCCCCAGACAGCCAACCCCATGTTTCCTGCTGTGAGTTTGAAGAGGAGCAGGCTCTCTGTGCCAAATTTTTGGCAGCAAATTTCCGCTGATGAAAATCCACCTCAACCCCTATTTTATAATGCAGATCTGTCACAAATATGCAGCAAAATGAGCATAATGAGCGGCTGTTCTGACTCGGATTTCACTAAGGTTCATTATTTTTCTCTAGGATACAGCATGGCGGCAGCAGCTACATCATAAGTATTTAAAATATTTTTAATGCTGCCCCCCAGGTTCCTGGTTGAAAATATAGCCCAGTGTGTCAGAAATGTGACAGACCCTATTTAACTCTTCCCATTTCATTTATTTTCTTTTTTTTTCTTCTTCCCTGCCTTCTAAGATAACTTTTTATTTTTCCACCAACAGAGTCGTATAATAGGGATTTTTTTTATTTATAGCACAACATTCTTTAATATTTTGTCTTGTAAAATGCTAGATATCACAATGGAAGCCTAACAGATCCCATTAAAAATAACACTATAAAATCATACAGTGGCCTTACCAGCTTTCTTTCTTAACCTTCCCTTATGACATCACACATGTGACATCAGTCTTTGGTTGATACCTTTACCAGCCACTAGTACAGTTCAGGCCTTAGGTATCAGAGGGAGCGCACACAAAGAGCAGGAGATGAGGAAGAGGGACAAGATGACACAGGAGAGGTACATCAATCCTAAATATTGATCAGAATACATATAGAGTTCTAGACTTGCAAATAATGACTAGATCTTTTAAATATAATGTGTCACAATAATAGTGTTAATTGTATTAAATCTAGATATTTAACTATACACTTTGCTGATGATCACAAATGACCAAGTATATTCTGTTTATATTCAATTCTATTATACAAAGAGTTGGGGGGGGGTGTATGTCCTGTATGGGTATATTAAGTCTATGGGGGAGAATCATCAAAACCTGTGTAGAGGAAGAGTGGAGCATCAGATCAGATCGCTTCTTTCAGTTTTTAGAGGCCTTTTTAAAATGAAAGAATCAATCTTATTGGTTTCTACGGGCAACAGGTCAACATTTCCTCTGCGCTGGTGTTGATAAATCTCCCCCTATATGTATAGTTTTCTATACTAAGAAAGTCAAAAGCACCTAAATGTCTAAAACACACCTATATGTTCAGTGTATGTGACCTACTAATGGGGGTGACAGGGAAGTAATGTAAGAGATGTCTGACCTTTAACATGACCTCCTGTTATAACCTAAAACAAGAAATTAGGCTGAAATAACGTATATTTCACTATTATAATGCTGGATTTCTTGTATGACTATTAGTACTGAATCATAAAAAGAAATGCATACATTGAATTTTCTTTAACATGATTGTCCCACAGAGCAAATTTGGTAAAATCAGATGTGTGCCCCATACATATATGTAAAGGGGTACAAAAATAATTTATATCCCTGTAGAGTTCTTCTCCCTCATGGATCTGATCCCCTAGTATCCTCTCTGAGCTGGAACCCTACCGTTGCCAGGCAACTTTCCCCCAATCCCCCTTGCTTATAAGCACAGTGGAAACAAACTGCCATTACCTTCAGGACACTGCAGTTGAACTGAGCATGTGTTAGGGAGCATTCACACCACATTTTAGCTATACAGGGACCTGATTTGGCTGGGGGCAGTGAAAACCAGGTGCTCCCTTATCCCAGCCAGACCTGGCCCCCTTCTCATTCATTTGAATGATCTGACCAGAGTCAAACTGCGGTTTTCAGTTGGTTCAGAAAAACGGATATGGGGCAAAAATGAGCCGACCGGAGACATTGTTTGACTCCGGTTGGCTCATTTAAATGAATGAGAAGGGGGCCGGGACCGGCTGGGATATGGGAGCGCCCGGTTTTCACTCCCCCCAGCTGGATCCGGTCCCCATATAGCTAAAACGTGGTGTGAACCCACCCTTACCCCGACTTAGTGGGTCGTAACCAACAGTTATCAATACAATGCAGGTACATGGAGAATTAGTAATCTTATATCTCTCAAACAATATTGTAATCCTGGTACATTGAAATATGTTAAATGTCACATAATGCATTAGTATAGAACTTTTGTTTGTTGGTATTTCTTTTTTTAAATGAGACAACTTCTTTAACCCCTTAACCCCTTAAGGACTCAGACCATTTTGGCCTTAAGGACTCAGACAATTTAATTTTTACGTTTTCATTTTTTCCTCCTCGCCTTCTAAAAATCATAACTCTTTTATATTTTCATCCACAGACTAGTATAAGGGCTTGTTTTTTGCGCGACCAGTTGTCCTTTGTAATGACATCACTCATTATATCATAAAATGTATGGCGCAACCAAAAAACACTATTTTTGTGGGGAAATTAAAACGAAAAACGCAATTTTGCTAATTTTGGAAGGTTTTGTTTTCACGCCGTACAATTTATGGTAAAAATGACGTGTGTTCTTTATTATGAGGGTCAATACGATTAAAATGATACCCATTATTATATACTTTTATATTATTGTTGCGCTTAAAAAAAATCACAAACTTTTTAACCAAATTAGTACTTTTATAATCCCTTTATTTTGATGACCTCTAACTTTTTTATTTTTCCGTATAAGCAGCGGTATGAAGGCTCATTTTTTGCGCCATGATCTGTACTTTTTTTTTATACCACATTTGCATATAAAAAACTTTTAATACATTTTTTATAATTTTTTTTAATAAAATGTATTAAAAAAGTAGGAATTTTGGACTTTTTTTATTTTTTTTCGTTCACGCCGTTCACCGTACGGGATCATTAACATTTTATTTTAATAGTTCGGACATTAACGCACGCGGCGATACCAAATATGTCTATAAAAAATGTTTTTTACGCTTTTTGGGGGTAAAATAGGAAAAAACGGACGTTTTACTTTTTTATTGGGGGAGGGGATGTTTCACTTTTTTTTTACTTTTACTTTAACATTTTTTTACATTTTTTTTTACACTTGAATAGTCCCCATAGGGGACTATTCATAGCAATACCATGATTGCTAATACTGATCTGTTCTATGTATAGGACATAGAACAGATCCGTATTATTGGTCATCTTCTGCTCTGGTCTGCTCGATCACAGACCAGAGCAGGAGACGTCGGGAGCCGCACGGAGGAAGGAGAGGGGACCTCCGTGCGGCGTTATGAATGATCGGATCCCCGCAGCAGCGCTGCGGGCGATCCGATCGTTCATTTAAATCGCGAACCGCCGCAGATGCCGGGATCTGTATTGGCGATCTCGCGGGCGTCGGCCATTGCCGGCGGGTCCCTGGCTGCGATTAGCAGCCGGGATCAGCCGCGCATGACACGGGCATCGCTCCGATGCCCGCGGTTATGCTTAGGACGTAAATGTACGTCCTGGTGCGTTAAGTACCACCTCACCAGGACGTACATTTACGTCCTGCGTCCTTAAGGGGTTAAGGACCCAGCCATTTTACACCTTAGGACCAGGCCATATTTTGCACATCTGACCACTGTCACTTTAAACATTAATAACTCTGGAATGCTTTTAGTTATCATTCTGATTCCGAGATTGTTTATTCGGGACATATTCTACTTTAACATAGTGGTAACATTTTGTGGTAACTTGCAACCTTTCTTGGGGAAAAATCCCAAAATGTGATGAAAAATTTGAAAATTTAGCATTTTTCTAACTTTGAAGCTCTCTGCTTGAAAGGAAAATGGATATTCCAAATATTTTTTTTATATTCACATATGCAATATGTCCACTTTATGTTTGCATCATAAAATTTACGTGTTTTCACTTTTGGAAGACACCAGAGGGCTTCAAAGTTCCAAACTCACTATTTTTCAGGGACCAGTTCAGGTTTGAAGTGGATTTGAAGGGTCTTCATCTTAGAAATACCCCACAAATGACCCCATTATAAAAACTGCACCCCCCAAAAGTATTCAAAATGACATTCAGTCAGCGTTTTAAACCCTTTAGGTGTTTCACAGGAATAGCAGCAAAGGGAAGGAGAAAATTCACAATCTTCATTTTTTACACTCGCATGTTCTTGTAGACCCAATTTTTGAATTACCATATACCTCATATGTCTATGTAAAGTGTTCGGCGAGCGCAGTAGAGGGCTCAGAAGCGAAGAAGGGGGTTTTGGAGAGTACGTTTTTCTGAAATGGTTTTTGGGGGGCATGTTGCATTTAGGAAGCCCCTATGGTGCCAGAACAGCAAAAAAAAAAAAAAAAACCACATACCATACCATTTTGGAAACTAGACCCCTTGAGGAGTGTAACAAGGAATTAAGTGAGCCTTAATACCCCACAGGTGTTTCACCACTTTTGCATATGTAAAAAAATAAATAAAAAATTCACTAAAATGTGTGTTTCCCCCCAAATTTCACATTTTTGCAAGGGTTAATAGCAGAAAATACCCCCCAAAATTTGTAACCCCATCTCTTCTGAGTATGGAGGTACCCCATAAGTTGACCTGAAGTGCACTACGGGTGAGAAGAGAAGGAGTCATATTTGGCTTTTTGAGAGCAAATTTTGCTCGGGGGGCATGTCGCATTTAGGAAGCCCCTATGGTGCCAGGACAGCAAAAGAAAAAACACATGGCATACCATTTTGGAAACTAGACCCCTTGAGGAATGTAACAAGGAATCAAGTGAGCCTTAATACCCCACAGGGGTTTCACGACTTTTGCAAACGTAAAAAAAAAAAAAAATCACTAAAATGTGTGTTTCCCCCCCAAAATTTCAAATTTTTGCAAGGGTTAACAGGGGAAGCCCCTATGGTGCAAGGACAGCAAAATAACCCCCACATAGCATACCATTTTGGAAACTAGACCCCTTGAGGAACATAACAAGGGGTACAGTGAGCATTTACCCCCCCCCCCCCCCCCCACTGGTGTCTGTCAGATCTTTGGAACAGTGGGCTGTACAAAATGTTTTATTTGCACAGCCCACTGTTCCAAAGATCTGTCAGACACCAGTGGGGTGTAAATTCTCACCACACCCCTCATTACATTCCGTGAGGGGTGTAGTTTCCGAAATGGGGTCACATGTGGGGTTTTATTTTTTTTGCGTTTGTCAAAACCGCTGTAACAATCAGCCACCTCTGTGCAAATCACATCAAATGTACATGGTGCACTCTCCCTTCTGGGCCTTGTTGTGCGCCCCCATAACACTTTGCGCCCACATATGGGGTATCTCCGTAGTCGGGAGAAATTGCTTTACAAATTGGGGGGCTTTTTTCCCTTTTACCTCTTGTCAAAATGAAAAGTATAGGGCAACATCAGCATGTTAGTGTAAAAAATTTATTTTTTTAAACTAACATGCTGGTGTAGACCCCAGCTTCACCTTTTCATAAGGGGTGAAAGGAGAAAAAGCCCCCCAAAATTTGTTAGGCAATTTCTCCCGAGTACGGTGATACCCCATATGTGGCCCTAAACTGTTGCCTTGAAATACGACAGGGCTCCGAAGTGAGAGAGCGCCATGTGCATTTGAGGCCTGAATTAGGGATTCGCATAGGGGTGGACATAGGGGTATTCTACGCCAGTGATTCCCAAACAGGGTGCCTCCAGCTGTTGAAAAACTCCCAGCATGCTTGGACAGTCAACGGCTGTCTGGCAATACTGGGAGTTCTTGTTTTGCAACAGCTGGAGGCTCCATTTTGGAAACAGTGGCGCACCAGACGTTTTTCATTTTTATTGGGGAGGGGAGGTGGGGCTGTGTAGGGGTATGTGTATATGTAGTGTTTTTTTCTTTTTCTTTTATTTTGTGATAGTATAGTGTAGTGTAGTGTTTTTAGGGTACAGTCACATGGGCGAGGGATTACAGCGAGTTTCCCGCTGCGAGTTTGAGCTGCCGCGCAAAATTTGCTGCGTCGCAAACTTGCAGCCTGATACTCACTGTAAGCCCCCTGCCCATGTGAATGTACCCTGTACATTCACAGGGGGGCCTCCAGCTGTTGCAAAACTACAACTCCCAGCATGCACTGTCTATCAGTGCATGCTGGTAGGTATAGTTTTGCAACAGCTGGAGGCACACGGGTTGGGAAACACTGAGTTAGGAAACAGACAATGTTTCCCAACCAGTGTGCCTCCAGTTGTTGCAAAACCACTACCCCCAAACATTCTCAGGCATGCTGGAAGTAGATGTTCTGCAACATCTTGAGAGCCAGATGTTGCCGAACTACAACTCCCAGAATGCTTGGAGTTGTAGTTTTGCAACATCTGGAGGACTACAGTTTGTAGACCACTAATACAGTGGTTCCCAATCTGTGCCCTTCCAAATGTTGCAAAACTACAACTCCCAGTATGCCAAAACTGTCCAGGCATGCTGGGAGTTGTAGTTCTGCAACATCTGAAGGGCCAGATGTTACAGAACTACAACTCCCAGCATGCCTGGACAGTAATGGCATGCTGAGGATGTGTAGTTTTGCAACATCTGGAAGGGCACAGTGGTCTCCAAACTGTGGACCTCCAGCTGTTGCAAAACTGCAACTCCCAGCATGCCCAGGGCATTTGCCCTGGATGCCTGCTGAAGCATTTCAGCAGGCATCCGCTTCTGATCTCAGCCCGGCGCGCGGCAGGGCCCGGAAAACGCCAGGACGTACGGGGACGTCCTGGGTCCTTAAAGCCCAGGGTGCTGGGACGTCCCCGTACGTCCTGGGTCCTTAAGGGGCTAAAGGTGTACTCCGCCCATAGACATCTTATCCCCTATCCAAAACATTGTGGATGAGATGTCTGATCCTGGAGTGGGTCTGGCCACTGGGACCCCCCACGATATCTAGGCCGACTTTGCGGAATCTGTGGCAATCCATATCGCCAAACCACACCCCCTCTATTAATGTCTATGGGAGGGGGCGTGACGGCACAGAGATCGCGGGGGTTCCCAGTGGCAAGACACCTGCCATCAGACATCTTATTCCCTATCCTTTCTATAGCGGATAAGATGTTCAGGGGCAGAGTACCACTTTAAAGGGAATTTATCAACTCTATTTGCTCCAAAGAACTTCAGACCCTATTGTACCTTTTTTTTTTTTTAGCTGATAATAGTTGCCTAATTTGTAAAATCAGTGTTCAATTTTTCAGCCAAGTTCCAAAGAGGTGGGGTTAATCTGCTGAAGTGCCGAAGCTTGGCACACCTCCTCGGTTGCTCCCACCTCCCAGGCCCTCCTTGATTGATGTTCTGAGCCCGGTTTTTCAATCAAGAAGGAGCTGGAGGGGAGAGCAAGTAAGTGGATGTGCCGGGATGAGACACTTGAGCAGCTTAGATCAGCCTCCTTGCACCCTACATTTGTGTATTACACCTGAATATTAGACAATACTGGATTAAACTATGTGGAATGTTGATTTAAGGATCTATCCAATTGCTAGCAGGCCATGGACACAAGATTACATATAAGATAAGGTTATATGCCGACCAGGTATTATATTGTAGTTCCCAGCGATTTGAATCTAACTTTGAAGGGGAAGTGCCTTTAGGCACTTCCCCCTTCAAAGTTAGCGGGTCATGTAGAAATTTTTCTGTACCATGTCTATGACAATCATGGGTGCTTTTTGCCTTCCTTAGGTTGTAGGGCTATTGTTACCATTAAAATTGTCAGAACCCTAAAATAAACCCTAACAGACCCAACTAAACTAAGGAATACATGTTCATAGTTATTAAAAAGAGGAAACACACCCCTCAAGGAACATAACAAGGGGTACAGTGAGCCTTAACACACCACAGGTGTTTGATGACTTTTTGTAAAATTTGGATGAGTAAATAAAAAAAATAGGAGGAAATACGAGAAAATGCCCCTCAAAATTTGTAACCCCATTTCTTCTGGGTTTGGAAGTATCCCATGTATGGATGTAAAGTGCTCTGCGAGCAAACTACAATGATCAGAAGAGAAGAAGCGCCATTGGGCTTTTGGAGAGAGAATTCGTCTGGAATTCAAGTCAGGGGACATGTGCGTTTACAAAGCCCCCATGGTGCCAGAACAGTGGACCCCCCACATGTGACTCTATTTCGGAAACAACACCCCTCACAGAATGTAACAATGGGTGCAGTGAGCATTTACATACCACTGACGTTTGACAGACTTTTGGAACAGTGGGCTGTGCAAATAAAAACTTACATTTTTCATTTTCATGGACCCCTGTTCCAAAAATCTGTCAGACACCAGTAGGGCATAAATGCTCACTGCACCCCTTATTACATTCCATGAGGGGTGTAGTTTCCAAAATGGGGTCACATGTTGGGGGGGGGTTCCGCTGTTCTGGCACCATGGGGGCTTTGTAAACGCACATGGCCTTCAATTCCAGCCAAATTCTCTCTCCAAAAGTCCAATGGCGCTCCTTCTCTTCTGAGCCCTGTAGTGAGCCAGCAGAGCACTTTATGTCCACACATGGAGTTATTTAAATATTCAGAAGAAATGGTGATACAAATTATGGGGGGCTTTTTCTCAATTACCCCTTGTGAAAATGAAAAATTTGGGATAACATTAGAAATTAGAAATATTAGCAATAAATTCATCATAAAATATACTTACTGTTAAATACTTTAACTCAATATAAAATTAAAATAAAAACAATAAAAATTAATAAAATGTAAAAAATATATATAAAAAATATGTATATAAAAATCTAAAATCACTAACTAAAAAATAAAATACACAAAATACATAAAAAATACAAATAATAACATAAATATAACAAAAATAAAATATAGGTAAAGTGCGAGCTGATCAGCTACCACCGGACCATCCTCCCAAAACCAACGCACGGCAGGTGTATGGCAGCACCGAATGCAGAAACAAGGAAGAAATGCCAGCGAGGTAAAGCGGATCCCAGATTTATTAAATGGATAAAAACAGGAACGGTAAATACAGGGTTACGCGTTTCAGGCGTGTAACAGGACGCCCTTAGTCATACTAAAATATAAAATATAGCACCAATCACTAATAATAAATAGATTAAGATTATACAAGCAAGAACTTTCTGAATAAGATAACATTTTTTCACTTCCATCTACTGTATATATATATGTGTATATATATATATATATATATATATGTATAATTCCCTCTGCTTCCCTTCTCCCTTCCTTATTCCCCCCCCCCCCCGCCCCTCCCTTGCAACTTACATGCTACTCAAGAAATCCATATCTTAGGACATCATATATCCCAGACTACCATAGCTTATTACATAACAAACAGAATAAATAGCAGTCTATACCGATTCACAGAATATAAATAAATAAAATATTTTTTTCTCCTATAAAATTGCATGAGTTACAAGATCATTTACATGAGAATATAATTACTCATGTTAATATCACACTTTTACATACTCCATGGTCTGCACTATGGATAATTTGGAACATACCCTACACAGTCTTAGTCCCATAACATGTGCAGTAGTACTCTAGAAGTGAAATACAGACAAAGTCCGAAGTCATGCGCACAGGTCCAGCAATATGTAGATATCGCGAGAAGTGAATCATCCATCATGAGGCTTGCGCATTGATTACCAATGTGTGGACATGCGTACCTACTGTGACATCACATGTAAACAAAGGTGGTGATAGGCGCAGAAAATAAACACATGCCAGACCATAACAAACTGTATGATTGGTTGCGATTTTTCGCAGGATTGGTACACAACAATAGCGGCACACAAGATTGTGATGTGCGGCCATCTGATTGGCGATAGCACGGCACAGGAAATGAACGCAATGTGAGATTATATAAAGCCTACCTTGCGTCCGGGGCACCATTAGCCTCAAAGCCCTTGACCAAGCTGGTTTATTCAGCGAAACGTCGAAGAGGCTAGCCATGTTTTAATACAGCGTGTGTTCACTGTTAGTAATGTTAATGCAGCATACATACTCACCTACTAGTGCACAGATCATAGTGCACAATATATATTAATTGTTGAGCACTAACAGAAACTTAGTAGGTAGGAGAGGTTTTCCATTTCCATAAAAACTTCAGTGACACCGCCGATAATTTTAAACCGTGTGTTTCATAAGGGTAGCTTTTTAGTTTGTGAATTGAATGAAGTTTAAAAGTTTTAGGGGGGCTTCTAGTAAGGGTTTTCCCCAGAAGGGGTAGCCCCTTAAAGGTTGATATTGCACTATTACCCTGGAACCTTCAGGGATCCTTTTTTGTTTAATTCACTGACCATTGAAGGAAAGTAAACATTGCTGGTTAGCTCAATGGTGCTGATCGGGACCTCCGTGATAAAATCGTGGCGTCCCGAACAGCTTGCAGGACGCGAGGAGGATCCCTACCTGCCTCCTCGCTGTCCGATCGCCAAATGACTGCTCCATGCCTGAGATCCAGGCAGGAGCAGTTGAGTGGCAATAACACTGATCAATGCCATGCTAAAAGAAACAAAAAATAACACATACCCCAAACATTGCAAACACAAAACCCCCAAAAACCTGTCAATAGTCTCTGTCAACATGATCCTGGGAGGGAAAATACACTGCACTACAACAGAAATAAAAATCCCTATCATCTATATCTCAATGGGTTCCATCTTTTCTTTTGTTCTTTTTTCTAATGCGGTTTTATAATCCCTGAGACAAGTAGTTCTGGCCCTAGAGTGTTATATATATTAGCGTCTGTAGCATGTATAAGGGACATGTTATCATACCTGTGTCTTTTATAGGTGATTGATGCCCGGTGAGAAGGTGAAAGTGACCTATACCCCCGTCAGCTGCAGGAAAGGAACCAAGAGACAGGTAATTAATATTTATATTAATTACTGATAACAATCAGGCTAGATATAACATCTAGACCTGCAGAGATGTCATAGTCTCTACCTTATACATGAAGATATATGTGATTTTAATAAGTATATCGTCTATAGACAGCTTCTTATATAACAAAACTGTGTCTCAGGTACAGAGATTGGGAACATTTATGATTTCTAATATCTGTTTTTTATTTGTAGTAATCCCTTTTTCAATAGACTGACCGCAGATTTAAGACATAACTGTACTGTAAAGAAAAATCTATAAGTTAATGTAATAAATCACATACTATAACTGATTATTGCCATTTAAAACTATGAAAAATACATTATGTTGATTATAAAACAGAAATACAGAATGGAAACAACCGTCTGTGGCTCAAGCTCGACTGCCCCTTTCTTTGAGTGGCCCCTCAATGTTGTGGAAACGGGTGGAGGACATTGTCTCCATTAGAATGGGTCCCCCTACGATGCTTCGGCTGTTGATCTGAAGTGCATTCTGTGCTTTGGAACCTCGGGGGCAAACTGTATTTCTGTTATTAATTTTTAGTTTAGCAATTCCCACCGCAACATGGTTAACCTCTATCCTAAATTTCTGCACAAAATTGATAACAGACATTCCAAGAAATATTTTACCAAATAAAAATATATAAAATATTGATGAAACTGATGAATAATAATAACAACAAAAATAACAGTTTTTGATTAAAAAACAAAAAAACTAAAATAATTTATAAAATATTTTGCTCCTGCCCCCTTCCCCCAAAAATAAAAAAACATATATTACCCTTAAAATTTATGAATAAAGAAACAAAAAATAACACATACCCCAAACATTACAAACACAAAACCCCCAAAAACCTAACAATAGTCTCTGTCAACATCATCCTGGGAGGGATAATACACTGCACTGCAATAGAAATATAAATCCCTATCATCTATATCTCAATGGGTTCCATCTTTTCTTTTGTTCTTTTTTCTAATGCGGTTTTATAATCCCTGAGACAAGTAGTTCTGGCCCTAGAGTGTTAGATATATTAGCGTCTGTAGCATGTATAAGGGACATGTTATCATACCTGTGTCTTTTTATAGGTGATTGATGCCCAGTGAGAGGGTGAAAGGGACCTATACCCCCGTCAGCTGCAGGAAAGGAACAAAGAGACAGGTAATTAATATTTATATTAATTACTGATAACAATCAGGCTAGATACAACATCTAAACCTGCAAAGATGTCATAGTCTCTACCTTATACATGAAGATATATGTGTTTTTAATAAGTATATCGTCTATAGACAGCTTCTTATATAACACCACCATGTCTCAGGTACAGAGATTAGGAACATTTATGATTTCTAATATCTGTTTTTTATTTGTAGTAATCCCTTTTTCAATAGACCTACCGTAGATTTAAGACATAACTGTACTGTAAAGAAAAATCTATAAGTTAATGTAATAAATCACATACTATAACTGATTATTGCCATTTAAAACTATGAAAAATACATTATGTTGATTATAAAACAGAAATACAGAATGGAGACAACCGTCTGTGGCTCAAGCTCGACTGCCCATTTCTTTGAGTGGCCCCTCAATGTTCTGGAAACGGGTGGAGGACATTGTCTCCATTAGAATGGGTCCCCCTAAGATGCTTCGGCTGTTGATCTGAAGTGCATTCTGTGCTTTGGAATCTCGGGGGCAAACTGTATTTCTGTTATTAATTTTTAGTTTAGCAATTCCCACCGCAACATGGTTAACCTCTATCCTAAATTTCTGCACAAAATTGATAAAAGACATTCCAAGAAATATTTTGCCAAATAAAAATATATAAAATATTGATGAAGTTGATGAATAATAATAACAACAAAAATAACAGTTTTTTATTAAAAAACAAATAAACAATAATAATTTATCAAATATTTTGCTCCTGCCCCCTTCCCCAAAAATAAAAAAACATATATTACCCTTAAAATTTATAAATAAAGAAACAAAAAATAACACATACCCCAAACATTGCAAACACAAAACCCCCAAAAACCTAACAATAGTGTCTGTCAACATCACCCTGGGAGGGATAATACACTGCACTACAATAGAAATAAAAATCCCTATCATCTATATCTCAATGGGTTCCATCTTTTCTTTTGTTCTTTTTTCTAATGCGGTTTTATAATCCCTGAGATAAGTAGTTCTGGCCCTAGAGTGTTATATATATTAGCGTCTGTAGCATGTATAAGGGACATGTTATCATACCTGTGTCTCTTTATAGGTGATTAATGCCCGGTGAGAGGGTGAAAGGGACCTATACCCCCGTCAGCAGCAGGAAAGGAACAAAGAGACAGGTAATTAATATTTATATTAATTACTGATAACAATCAGGCTAGATATAACATCTAGACCTGCAAAGATGTCATAGTCTCTACCTTATACATGAAGATATATGTGTTTTTAATAAGTATATCGTCTATAGACAGCTTCTTATATAACACAACTGTGTCTTAGGTACAGAGATTGGGAACATTTATGATTTCTAATATCTGTTTTTTATTTGTAGTAATCCCTTTTTCAATAGACTGACCGCAGATTTAAGACATAACTGTACTGTAAAGAAAAATCTATAAGTTAATGTAATAAATCACATACTATAACTGATTATTGCCATTTAAAACTATGAAAAATACATTATGTTGATTATAAAACAGAAATACAGAATGGAAACAACCGTCTGTGGCTCAAGCTCGACTGCCCCTTTCTTTGAGTGGCCCCTCAATGTTGTGGAAACGGGTGGAGGACATTGTCTCCATTAGAATGGGTCCCCCTACGATGCTTCGGCTGTTGATCTGAAGTGCATTCTGTGCTTTGGAACCTCGGGGGCAAACTGTATTTCTGTTATTAATTTTTAGTTTAGCAATTCCCACCGCAACATGGTTAACCTCTATCCGAAATTTCTGCACAAAATTGATAACAGACATTCCAAGAAATATTTTGCCAAATAAAAATATATAAAATATTGATGAAATTGATGAATAATAATAACAACAAAAATAACAGTTTTTGATTAAAAAACAAAAAAACTAAAATAATTTATAAAATATTTTGCTCCTGCCCCCTTCCCCCAAAAATAAAAAAACATATATTACCCTTAAAATTTATGAATAAAGAAACAAAAAATAACACATACCCCAAACATTACAAACACAAACCCCCCAAAAACCTAACAATAGTCTCTGTCAGTATTATCCTGGGAGGGATAATACACTGCACTGCAATAGAAATAAAAATCCCTATCATCTATATCTCAATGGGTTCCATCTTTTCTTTTGTTCTTTTTTCTAATGCGGTTTTATAATCCCTGAGACAAGTAGTTCTGGCCCTAGAGTGTTAGATATATTAGCGTCTGTAGCATGTATAAGGGACATGTTATCATACCTGTGTCTTTTTATAGGTGATTGAGGCCCGGTGAGAGGGTGAAAGGGACCTATACCCCCGTCAGCTGCAGGAAAGGAACAAAGAGACAGGTAATTAATATTTATATTAATTACTGATAACAATCAGGCTAGATACAACATCTAAACCTGCAAAGATGTCATAGTCTCTACCTTATACATGAAGATATATGTGTTTTTAATAAGTATATCGTCTATAGACAGCTTCTTATATAACACAACCATGTCTCAGGTACAGAGATCAGGAACATTTATGATTTCTAATATCTGTTTTTTATTTGTAGTAATCCCTTTTTCAATAGACCTACCGTAGATTTAAGACATAACTGTACTGTAAAGAAAAATCTATAAGTTAATGTAATAAATCCCATACTATAACTGATTATTGCCATTTAAAACTATGAAAAATACATTATGTTGATTATAAAACAGAAATACAGAATGGAGACAACCATCTGTGGCTCAAGCTCGACTGCCCATTTCTTTGAGTGGCCCCTCAATGTTCTGGAAACGGGTGGAGGACATTGTCTCCATTAGAATGGGTCCCCCTAAGATGCTTCGGCTGTTGATCTGAAGTGCATTCTGTGCTTTGGAATCTCGGGGGCAAACTGTATTTCTGTTATTAATTTTTAGTTTAGCAATTCCCACCGCAACATGGTTAACCTCTATCCTAAATTTCTGCACAAAATTGATAAAAGACATTCCAAAAAATATTTTGCCAAATAAAAATATATAAAATATTGATGAAGTTGATGAATAATAATAACAACAAAAATAACAGTTTTTGATTAAAAAACAAATAAAAAATTATACTTTATCAAATATTTTGCTCCTGCCCCCTTCCCCAAAAATAAAAAAACATATATTACCCTTAAAATTTATGAATAAAGAAACAAAAAATAACACATACCCCAAACATTGCAAACACAAAACCCCCAAAAACCTAACAATAGTGTCTGTCAACATCATCCTGGGAGGGATAATACACTGCACTACAATAGAAATAAAAATCCCTATCATCTATATCTCAATGGGTTCCATCTTTTCTTTTGTTCTTTTTTCTAATGCGGTTTTATAATCCCTGAGACAAGTAGTTCTGGCCCTAGAGTGTTATATATATTAGCGTCTGTAGCATGTATAAGGGACATGTTATCATACCTGTGTCTTTTTATAGGTGATTAATGCCCGGTGAGAGGGTGAAAGGGACCTATACCCCCGTCAGCTGCAGGAAAGGAACAAAGAGACAGGTAATTAATATTTATATTAATTACTGATAACAATCAGGCTAGATATAACATCTAGACCTGCAGAGATGTCATAGTCTCTACCTTATACATGAAGATATATGTGTTTTAATAAGTATATCGTCTATAGACAGCTTCTTATATAACACAACTGTTTCTCAGGTACAGAGATTGGGAACATTTATGATTTCTAATATCTGTTTTTTATTTGTAGTAATCCCTTTTTCAATAGACTGACCGCAGATTTAAGACATAACTGTACTGTAAAGAAAAATCTATAAGTTAATGTAATAAATCACATACTATAACTGATTATTGCCATTTAAAACTATGAAAAATACATTATGTTGATTATAAAACAGAAATACAGAATGGAGACAACCGTCTGTGGCTCAAGCTCGACTGCCCATTTCTTTGAGTGGCCCCTCAATGTTCTGGAAACGGGTGGAGGACATTGTCTCCATTAGAATGGGTCCCCCTAAGATGCTTCGGCTGTTGATCTGAAGTGCATTCTGTGCTTTGGAATCTCGGGGGCAAACTGTATTTCTGTTATTAATTTTTAGTTTAGCAATTCCCACCGCAACATGGTTAACCTCTATCCTAAATTTCTGCACAAAATTGATAAAAGACATTCCAAAAAATATTTTGCCAAATAAAAATATATAAAATATTGATGAAGTTGATGAATAATAATAACAACAAAAATAACAGTTTTTGATTAAAAAACAAATAAAAAATTATACTTTATCAAATATTTTGCTCCTGCCCCCTTCCCCAAAAATAAAAAAACATATATTACCCTTAAAATTTATGAATAAAGAAACAAAAAATAACACATACCCCAAACATTGCAAACACAAAACCCCCAAAAACCTAACAATAGTGTCTGTCAACATCATCCTGGGAGGGATAATACACTGCACTACAATAGAAATAAAAATCCCTATCATCTATATCTCAATGGGTTCCATCTTTTCTTTTGTTCTTTTTTCTAATGCGGTTTTATAATCCCTGAGACAAGTAGTTCTGGCCCTAGAGTGTTATATATATTAGCGTCTGTAGCATGTATAAGGGACATGTTATCATACCTGTGTCTTTTTATAGGTGATTAATGCCCGGTGAGAGGGTGAAAGGGACCTATACCCCCGTCAGCTGCAGGAAAGGAACAAAGAGACAGGTAATTAATATTTATATTAATTACTGATAACAATCAGGCTAGATATAACATCTAGACCTGCAGAGATGTCATAGTCTCTACCTTATACATGAAGATATATGTCACGATGCCGGCTGGCAGGTAGTGGACCCTCTGTGCCAGAGAGGGATTGGCGTGGACCGTGCTAGTGGACCGGTTCTAAGCCACTACTGGTTTTCACCAGAGCCCGCCGCAAAGCGGGATGGTCTTGCTGCGGCGGTAGTGACCAGGTCGTATCCACTAGCAACGGCTCACCTCTCTGGCTGCTGAAGATAGGCGCGGTACAAGGGAGTAGGCAGAAGCAAGGTCGGACGTAGCAGAAGGTCGGGGCAGGCAGCAAGGATCGTAGTCAGGGGCAACGGCAGAAGGTCTGGAAACACAGGCAAGGAACACACAAGGAACGCTTTCACTGGCACTAAGGCAACAAGATCCGGCAAGGGAGTGCAAGGGAAGTGAGGTAATATAGGGAAGTGCACAGGTGAAAACCCTAATAGGAACCACTGCGCCAATCAGCGGCGCAGTGGCCCTTTAAATCGCAGAGACCCGGCGCGCGCGCGCCCTAGGGAGCGGGGCCGCGCGCGCCGGGACAGAACAGACGGGGAGCGAGTCAGGTAGGGGAGCCGGGGTGCGCATCGCGAGCGGGCGCTACCCGCATCGCGAATCGCATCCCGGCTGGCAGCAGGATCGCAGCGCCCCGGGTCAGAGGACGTGACCGGAGCGCTGCAGCGGAGGGAGTGAAGCGAGCGCTCCGGGGAGGAGCGGGGACCCGGAGCGCTCGGCGTAACAGTACCCCCCCCCTTGGGTCTCCCCCTCTTCTTGGAGCCTGAGAACCTGAGGAGCAGACTTTTGTCAAGGATGTTGTCCTCAGGTTCCCAGGATCTCTCTTCAGGACCACAACCCTCCCAGTCTACTAAAAAAAAATTTTTCCCTCTGACCTTTTTGGCAGCCAAAATTTCCTTGACCGAGAAGACGTCCGAGGAGCCGGAAACAGGAGTGGGAGGAACAGATTTGGGAGAAAAACGGTTGAGGATGAGTGGTTTGAGAAGAGAGACGTGAAAGGCATTAGGGATACGAAGAGAAGGAGGAAGAAGAAGTTTATAAGAGACAGGATTAATTTGACACAAAATTTTGAAAGGACCAAGATAGCGTGGTCCCAACTTGTAGCTAGGGACACGGAAGCGGACATATTTAGCGGAGAGCCATACCTTGTCTCCAGGGGAAAAAACGGGGGGAGCTCTTCTTTTCTTATCCGCGAACCTCTTCATGCGTGAAGAAGCCTGTAAGAGAGAATTTTGGGTCTCTCTCCATATAATGGAAAGGTCACGAGAAATTTCATCCACAGCGGGCAGACCAGAGGGCAAGGGGGTAGGGAGGGGGGGAAGAGGGTGACGGCCGTACACCACGAAAAATGGGGATTTGGAGGAAGATTCAGAGACCCTGAAGTTATACGAGAATTCGGCCCATGGAAGGAGATCTGCCCAGTCATCCTGGCGGGAGGAAACAAAATGTCGCAAATAATCACCCAGGATCTGGTTAATTCTTTCTACTTGTCCATTGGACTGGGGATGATATGCAGAGGAAAAATTTAATTTAATCTTGAGTTGTTTACAGAGAGCTCTCCAGAATTTAGACACGAATTGGACCCCTCTATCCGAGACAATCTGCGTAGGCAACCCGTGAAGACGAAAAATGTGTACAAAAAATTGTTTAGCCAACTGAGGCGCAGAAGGAAGACCAGGAAGAGGGATGAAATGTGCCATTTTGGAGAATCGATCAACGACCACCCAAATAACGGTGTTGCCACGGGAAGGGGGTAAATCAGTAATAAAATCCATACCAATCAGAGACCAAGGCTGTTCGGGGACAGGCAGAGGATGAAGAAAACCAGCGGGCTTCTGGCGAGGAGTCTTATCCCGGGCACAGATAGTGCAGGCTCGCACAAAGTCCCCAACATCCGTCTCCAGAGTCGGCCACCAATAGAAGCGGGAGATGAGTTGCACAGATTTCTTGATGCCCGCATGACCTGCGAGATGGGAGGAGTGACCCCATTTGAGGATTCCGAGGCGTTGGCGTGGAGAAACAAAGGTCTTTCCTGGAGGAGTCTGCCTGATGGAGGCAGGAGAAGTGGAGATCAGGCAGTCAGGTGGAATGATGTGTTGCGGAGGGAGATCAACTTCTGAGGCATCCGAGGAACGAGAGAGAGCATCGGCCCTAATGTTCTTATCGGCAGGACGAAAGTGAATCTCAAAATTAAATCGGGCAAAGAACAGAGACCACCGGGCCTGGCGAGGATTCAGCCGTTGGGCCGACTGGAGGTAGGAGAGGTTCTTGTGGTCGGTGTAGATAATAACAGGAAATCTTGATCCCTCCAGCAGATGCCTCCATTCCTCAAGTGCTAATTTAATGGCTAGAAGCTCTCGATCCCCGATGGAGTAGTTCCTCTCCGCTGGAGAGAAGGTCCTAGAGAAAAAACCACAAGTGACAGCATGCCCGGAAGAATTTTTTTGTAGAAGAACAGCTCCAGCTCCTACTGAGGAGGCATCAACCTCCAATAGGAAGGGTTTGGAAGGGTCAGGTCTGGAGAGCACGGGAGCCGAAGAAAAGGCAGACTTGAGTCGTTTAAAGGAGTCTTCTGCTTGAGGAGGCCAGGACTTGGGATCAGCATTTTTTTTGGTTAAAGCCACGATAGGAGCCACAATGGTAGAAAAATGTGGAATAAATTGCCTGTAATAATTGGCGAACCCCAAAAAGCGTTGGATAGCACGGAGTCCGGAGGGGCGTGGCCAATTTAAGACGGCAGAGAGTTTGTCTGGATCCATCTGTAGTCCCTGGCCAGAGACCAAATATCCTAGAAAAGGAAGAGATTGGCATTCAAACAGACATTTCTCAATTTTGGCATAGAGTTGGTTGTCACGAAGTCTCTGAAGAACCATACGGACATGCTGGCGGTGTTCTTCTAGATTGGCAGAAAAAATTAAGATATCGTCCAGATATACCACAACACAGGAGTATAACAGATCACGAAAAATTTCATTGACAAAGTCTTGGAAGACGGCAGGGGCATTGCACAGTCCAAAGGGCATGACCAGATACTCAAAGTGTCCATCTCTGGTGTTAAATGCCGTTTTCCACTCGTCCCCCTCTCTGATGCGGATGAGGTTATAGGCGCCTCTTAAGTCCAATTTAGTGAAGATGTGGGCACCTTGGAGGCGATCAAAGAGTTCAGAGATGAGGGGTAAGGGGTAGCGGTTCTTAACCGTGATTTTATTAAGACCGCGGTAGTCAATGCAAGGACGTAGGGAGCCATCTTTTTTGGACACAAAGAAAAATCCGGCTCCGGCAGGAGAGGAGGATTTACGGATAAAGCCCTTTTTTAGATTCTCCTGGACGTATTCGGACATGGCAAGAGTCTCTGGGGCAGAGAGAGGATAAATTCTGCCCCGGGGTGGAGTAGTACCCGGGAGGAGGTCGATAGGGCAATCATAAGGCCTGTGAGGAGGTAGAGTCTCAGCTTGTTTTTTGCAGAAAACATCCGCGAAGTCCATATAGGCCTTAGGGAGACCGGTTACTGGAGGAACCACAGAGTTACGGCAAGGGTTACTGGGAACCGGTTTTAGACAGTTCTTGGAACAAGAGGACCCCCAACTCTTGATCTCCCCAGTGGACCAATCCAGGGTTGGGGAATGAAGTTGAAGCCAGGGAAGTCCAAGGAGAATCTCCGAGGTGCAATTGGGGAGGACCAAAAGTTCAATCCTCTCATGATGAGATCCGATGCTCATAAGAAGGGGCTCCGTGCGGAAACGTATGGTACAGTCCAATCTTTCATTATTTACACAATTGATGTAGAGGGGTCTGGCGAGACTGGTCACTGGGATGTTGAACCTGTTGACGAGAGAGGCCAAAATAAAATTTCCTGCAGATCCAGAGTCCAAGAAGGCCACTGTAGAGAAGGAGAAGGCAGAGGCAGACATCCGCACAGGCACAGTAAGACGTGGAGAAGCAGAGTAGACATCAAGGACTGTCTCACCCTTGTGCGGAGTCAGCGTACGTCTTTCCAGGCGGGGAGGACGGATAGGACAATCCCTCAGGAAGTGTTCGGTACTAGCACAGTACAGGCAGAGGTTCTCCATACGGCGTTGTGTCCTCTCTTGAGGTGTCAGGCGAGACCGGTCGACCTGCATAGCCTCCACGGCGGGAGGCACAGGAACAGATTGCAGGGGACCAGAGGAGAGAGGAGCCGAGGAGACGAAACGCCTCGTGCGAACAGAGTCCATATCTTGGCGGAGTTCCTGACGCCTTTCAGAAAAACGCATGTCAATGCGAGTGGCTAGGTGAATAAGTTCATGTAGATTAGCAGGAATTTCTCGTGCGGCCAGAACATCTTTAATGTTGCTGGATAGGCCTTTTTTGAAGGTCGCGCAGAGGGCCTCATTATTCCAGGACAATTCTGAAGCAAGTGTACGGAATTGTACGGCATACTCGCCAACGGAAGAATTACCCTGGACCAGGTTCAACAGGGCAGTCTCAGCAGAAGAGGCTCGGGCAGGTTCCTCAAAGACACTTCGGATTTCCGAGAAGAAGGAGTGTACAGAGGCAGTGACGGGGTCATTGCGGTCCCAGAGCGGTGTGGCCCATGACAGGGCTTTTCCGGACAGAAGACTGACTACGAAAGCCACCTTAGACCTTTCAGTGGGAAACAGGTCCGACATTATCTCCAGATGCAGGGAACATTGGGAAAGAAAGCCACGGCAAAACTTAGAGTCCCCATCAAATTTATCCGGCAAGGATAAGCGTATCCCAGGAGCGGCCACTCGCTGCGGAGGAGGTGCAGGAGCTGGCGGAGGAGATGACTGCTGAAGCTGTGGTAGCAACTGTTGTAGCATAACGGTCAGTTGAGACAGCTGTTGGCCTTGTTGCGCTATCTGTTGTGACTGCTGGGCGACCACCGTGGTGAGGTCAGCGACAACTGGCAGAGGAACTTCAGCGGGATCCATGGCCGGATCTACTGTCACGATGCCGGCTGGCAGGTAGTGGACCCTCTGTGCCAGAGAGGGATTGGCGTGGACCGTGCTAGTGGACCGGTTCTAAGCCACTACTGGTTTTCACCAGAGCCCGCCGCAAAGCGGGATGGTCTTGCTGCGGCGGTAGTGACCAGGTCGTATCCACTAGCAACGGCTCACCTCTCTGGCTGCTGAAGATAGGCGCGGTACAAGGGAGTAGGCAGAAGCAAGGTCGGACGTAGCAGAAGGTCGGGGCAGGCAGCAAGGATCGTAGTCAGGGGCAACGGCAGAAGGTCTGGAAACACAGGCAAGGAACACACAAGGAACGCTTTCACTGGCACTAAGGCAACAAGATCCGGCAAGGGAGTGCAAGGGAAGTGAGGTAATATAGGGAAGTGCACAGGTGAAAACCCTAATAGGAACCACTGCGCCAATCAGCGGCGCAGTGGCCCTTTAAATCGCAGAGACCCGGCGCGCGCGCGCCCTAGGGAGCGGGGCCGCGCGCGCCGGGACAGAACAGACGGGGAGCGAGTCAGGTAGGGGAGCCGGGGTGCGCATCGCGAGCGGGCGCTACCCGCATCGCGAATCGCATCCCGGCTGGCAGCAGGATCGCAGCGCCCCGGGTCAGAGGACGTGACCGGAGCGCTGCAGCGGAGGGAGTGAAGCGAGCGCTCCGGGGAGGAGCGGGGACCCGGAGCGCTCGGCGTAACAATATATGTGTTTTAATAAGTATATCGTCTATAGACAGCTTCTTATATAACACAACTGTTTCTCAGGTACAGAGATTGGGAACATTTATGATTTCTAATATCTGTTTTTTATTTGTAGTAATCCCTTTTTCAATAGACTGACCGCAGATTTAAGACATAACTGTACTGTAAAGAAAAATCTATAAGTTAATGTAATAAATCACATACTATAACTGATTATTGCCATTTAAAACTATGAAAAATACATTATGTTGATTATAAAACAGAAATACAGAATGGAAACAACCGTCTGTGGCTCAAGCTCGACTGCCCCTTTCTTTGAGTGGCCCCTCAATGTTGTGGAAACGGGTGGAGGACATTGTCTCCATTAGAATGGGTCCCCCTACGATGCTTTGGCTGTTGATCTGAAGTGCATTCTGTGCTTTGGAACCTCGGGGGCAAACTGTATTTCTGTTATTAATTTTTAGTTTAGCAATTCCCACCGCAACATGGTTAACCTCTATCCTAAATTTCTGCACAAAATTGATAACAGACATTCCAAGAAATATTTTGCCAAATAAAAATATATAAAATATTGATGAAATTGATGAATAATAATAACAGCAAAAATAACAGTTTTTGATTAAAAAACAAAAAAACTAAAATAATTTATAAAATATTTTGCTCCTGCCCCCTTCCCCCAAAAATAAAAAAAACATATATTACCCTTAAAATTTATGAATAAAGAAACAAAAAATAACACATACCCCAAACATTACAAAAACAAAACCCCCAAAAACCTAACAATAGTCTCTGTCAACATCATCCTGGGAGGGATAATACACTGCACTGCAATAGAAATATAAATCCCTATCATCTATATCTCAATGGGTTCCATCTTTTCTTTTGTTCTTTTTTCTAATGCGGTTTTATAATCCCTGAGACAAGTAGTTCTGGCCCTAGAGTGTTAGATATATTAGCGTCTGTAGCATGTATAAGGGACATGTTATCATACCTGTGTCTTTTTATAGGTGATTGATTCCCGGTGAGAGGGTGAAAGGGACCTATACCCCCGTCAGCTGCAGGAAAGGAACAAAGAGACAGGTAATTAATATTTATATTAATTACTGATAACAATCAGGCTAGATACAACATCTAAACCTGCAAAGATGTCATAGTCTCTACCTTATACATGAAGATATATGTGTTTTTAATAAGTATATCGTCTATAGACAGCTTCTTATATAACACAACCATGTCTCAGGTACAGAGATTAGGAACATTTATGATTTCTAATATCTGTTTTTTATTTGTAGTAATCCCTTTTTCAATAGACTGACCGCAAATTTAAGACATAACTGTACTGTAAAGAAAAATCTATAAGTTAATGTAATAAATCACATATTATAACTGATTATTGCCATTTAAAACTATGAAAAATACATTATGTTGATTATAAAACAGAAATACAGAATGGAGACAACCGTCTGTGGCTCAAGCTCGACTGCCTATTTCTTTGAGTGGCCCCTCAATGTTCTGGAAACGGGTGGAGGACATTGTCTCCATTAGAATGGGTCCCCCTAAGATGCTTCGGCTGTTGATCTGAAGTGCATTCTGTGCTTTGGAATCTCGGGGGCAAACTGTATTTCTGTTATTAATTTTTAGTTTAGCAATTCCCACCGCAACATGGTTAACCTCTATCCTAAATTTCTGCACAAAATTGATAAAAGACATTCCAAGAAATATTTTGCCAAATAAAAATATATAAAATATTGATGAAGTTGATGAATAATAATAACAACAAAAATAACAGTTTTTGATTAAAAAACAAATAAACAATAATAATTTATCAAATATTTTGCTCCTGCCCCCTTCCCCAAAAATAAAAAACATATATTACCCTTAAAATTTATGAATAAAGAAACAAAAAATAACACATACCCCAAACATTGCAAACACAAAACCCCCAAAAACCTAACAATAGTCTCTGTCAACATCATCCTGGGAGGGATAATACACTGCACTACAATAGAAATAAAAATCCCTATCATCTATACCTCAATGGGTTCCATCTTTTCTTTTGTTCTTTTTTCTAATGCGGTTTTATAATCCCTGAGACAAGTAGTTCTGGCCCTAGAGTGTTATATATATTAGCGTCTGTAGCATGTATAAGGGACATGTTATCATACCTGTGTCTTTTTATAGGTGATTAATGCCCGGTGAGAGGGTGAAAGGGACCTATACCCCCGTCAGCTGCAGGAAAGGAACAAAGAGACAGGTCATTAATATTTATATTGATTACTGATAACAATCAGGCTAGATATAACATCTATACCTGCAGAGATGTCATAGTCTCTACCTTATACATTAAGATATATGTGTTTTTAATAAGTATATCGTCTAAAGACAGCTTCTTATATAACACAACTGTGTCTCAGGTACAGAGATTAGGAACATTTATGTTTTCTAATATCTGTTTTTTATTTGTAGTCATCCCTTTTTCAATAGACTGACCGCAGATTTAAGACATAACTGTACTGTAAAGAAAAATCTATAAGTTAATGTAATAAATCACATACTATAACTGATTATTGCCATTTAAAACTATGAAAAATACATTATGTTGATTATAAAACAGAAATACAGAATGGAAACAACCGTCTGTGGCTCAAGCTCGACTGCCCCTTTCTTTGAGTGGCCACTCAATGTTGTGGAAACGGGTGGAGGACATTGTCTCCATTAGAATGGGTCCCCTTACGATGCTTCGGCTGTTGATCTGAAGTGCATTCTGTGCTTTGGAACCTCGGGGGCAAACTGTATTTCTGTTATTAATTTTTAGTTTAGCAATTCCCGACGCAACATGGTTAACCTCTATCCGAAATTTCTGCACAAAATTGATAACAGACATTCCAAGAAATATTTTGCCATATAAAAATATATAAAATATTGATGAAATTGATGAATAATAATAATAACAACAAAAATAACAGTTTTTGATTAAAAAACAAAAAAACTAAAATAATTTATAAAATATTTTGCTCCTGCCCCCTTCCCCCAAAAATAAAAAAACATATATTACCCTTAAAATTTATGAATAAAGAAACAAAAAAATAACACATACCCCAAACATTGCAAACACAAAACCCCCAAAAACCTAACAATAGTCTCTGTCAACATCATCCTGGGAGGGATAATACACTGCACTGCAATAGAAATAAAAATCCCTATCATCTATATCTCAATGGGTTCCATCTTTTCTTTTGTTCTTTTTTCTAATGCGGTTATATAATCCCTGAGACAAGTAGTTCTGGCCCTAGAGTGTTATATATATTAGCGTCTGTAGCATGTATAAGGGACATGTTATCATACCTGTGTCTTTTTATAGGTGATTGATGCCCGGTGAGAGGGTGAAAGGGACCTATACCCCCGTCAGCTGCAGGAAAGGAACAAAGAGACAGGTAATTAATATTTATATTAATTACTGATAACAATCAGGCTAGATACAACATCTAAACCTGCAAAGATGTCATAGTCTCTAACAAAAAATAACACATACCCCAAACATTGCAAACACAAAACGCCCAAAAACCTAACAATAGTATTTGTCAACACAGGGGCGGACACAGACAGCAGAGGGCCCCTGTGCAAAGAATGTGCCTGCCCCCCCCCCACCACCACCAGCACTGTGCCCCCTCATGTACCTAGACCCCACCGGAGTGCCTCCACTTACCCCGCCCGTGTAGTGTCGCCACTTGCCTTGTCCACCACAGGTGGATGGAACGGCTCCTGAGGTGGGCTCCGGGTGGCCCCTGTCCCTCTCAGTGTGCGGACCAGGCCCCATGAGTACTCCCCTGAGTCAGCCTGACCCTTATCTAGCTGGCAGGCAGAGGGCAGTGCTCCCCTTTACACTCGCACCCCTTGACTTAGTACGACACCCCTTGGCACCCCCTGGTTCCTTGGCTCCTTAGTAATAGAAGTGACTTACAGGCAGGGCCAGACTGGGACCAAAAATGGGCCCAGGCATTTTAAAATAAACAACCCATTTTTATAGTGGGGGTCTGACTCATGGGACCCCCACCAATCACCTTGGTTCAAGTGGCTGCCCAGATGTTGGAAAGCTGCAACTCCCATCATGTCTGAAGTGACTACAGCTGATGGGACAGTCAGGAGACTACACAATGATATCAGTGACTACATCTCTGATGGGACAGTTAGGAAAATACACAATGATATCACTGACCTGAGTGACGTCTTTTCTGTTGTCTTTATTTTTTTTCTTCATCTGGTCCAGACACCAGGATTTCTTCCATCTTCTCTGCAGAGTCTGACACCTGGACATCATTGGTTCCTTAATTTGTCAGTAGATCCTCATCCTCTGTATGATGACAATAATCATTATAACCTTGCCAAATACTGTACCACCTGAATATAATACTGCCAACCACTGTACCCCCTGAATAATGCCAACCACTGTACCCCTGAATATAATACTGCTAACCACTGTACCCCTGAATATAATACTGCCAAATACTGTACCCCTGAATATAATACTGCCAACCACTGTACTCTATTAATATAATACTGCCAACCACTGTACTCCATTAATATAATACTGCCAACCACTGTACTCCATGAATATAATACTGACAAATACTGTACCAACCACTGAATCATCCCATACACCCCACGCACTCCATCCTCAGTCTCCTCATCACCCCATATACCCCACACACCCCATCCTCAGTCTCCTCATCACCCCATACACCCCACACACCCCATCCTCAGTCTCCTCATCACCCCATGCACTCCATCCTCAGTCTCCTCATCACCCCACGCACCCCATCCTCAGTCTCATCATCACCACATGCACTCCATCCTCAGTCTCCTCATCACCCCATACACCCCATGCACTCCATCCTCAGTCTCCTCATCACCCCATGCACTCCATCCTCAGTCTCCTCATCACCCCATGCACTCCATCCTCAGTCTCCTCATCACCCCATACACCCCATGCACTCCATCCTCAGTCTCCTCATCACCCCATGCACTCCATCCTCAGTCTCCTCATCACCCCCATACACCCCACGCACTCCATCCTCAGTCTCCTCATCACCCCATATACCTTAAGCACCTCATCATTATTACACAGCTGACACACCCACATCAGGGCTGCCGTCAGAAATGTTGGGGCCCCTTACACAGGTCAAGGCCTCCTTCAACCCCTCCCCGCCCCCAAGTAATTTTTAGATTGCATATACTTATCAATGCTGTGCCATAGCACAGAATTGATCAGTGTTATTGGCGCTACCTTACTACAGGCTGTTGAAGCTTTCTGCACTAAAAGATGCACAGATCAGACGAGCCGGAGGCAGATAGGTACCCTCCGCTGAGTTGATCGGGACACCACAATTTTGCTGTGGTCCTGATCAGCTCCTCTGGGCTATCTGGCAACCTATTTTCATACTTTTAGATGCTGCAATGAACTTTGATTGTGGCATCTAATGTGGTTAATGCTGGACATCACCCTGATTGGTGAACTCTGGCATTAGCCACATGTCCCAGCTCTAACCAACCGGTTATGAAGCACAGAGCTGGAGGGGGACAGGACGTACATTTACACCCTGCAACCTTAAGGAAATACACATATACAGCCTCATATGCGTACACAGCCTCTATATACTCATACACAGCGCCAATACACACATATAGTCATGGCCGTAAATGTTGGCACCCCTGAAATTTTTCTATAAAATTCTCACAGAACAGGATTGCAGTAACACATGTTTTGCTATACACATGTTTATTCCCTTTGTGTGTATTGGAACTAACCCCCAAAAAAGGGAGGAAAAAAGCAAATTGGACATAATGTCATACTTTAATGTCACAAATTATTGGAACCCTTTCAAAATTGTGGATAAATAAGATTGTTTCAAGCATGTGATGTTCCTTTAAACTCACCTGGGGCAAGTAACAGGTGTGGGCAATATCAAAATCACACCTGAAAGCAGATAAAAAGGAGAGAAGTTCACTTAGTCTTTGCATTGTGTGTCTGTGTGTGCCACACTAAGCATGGACAACAGAAAGAGGAGAAGAACTGTCTGAGGACTTGAGAACCAAAATCGTGGAAAAATATCAACAATCTAAAGGTTACAAATCCATCTCCAGAGATCTAGATTTTCCTTTGTCCACAGTGCGCAACATTATCAAGAAGTTTACAACCCATGGCACTGTAGATAATCTCCCTGGGCATGGATGGAAGAGAAAAATTAATTAAAGGTGTAAACGCAGGATAGTCCGGATGGTGGATAAGCAGACCCAAACAAGTTCCAAAGATATTCAAGCTGTCCTGCAGGCTCAGGGAGCATCAGAGTCAGCGCGAACTATCAGTCGACATTTAAATGAAATGAAACGCTATGGAGGGGACCCAGGAGGACCCCACTGCTGACACTGAGACATAAAAAAGCAAGACTACATTTTGCCAAAATGAACTTGATTAACCAAAATCCTTCTGGGAAAACGTCTTGTGGACAGATGAGACCAAGATAGAGCTTTTTGGTTAAGCACATCATTCTACTGTTTACCGAAAACGGAATGAGGCCTACAAAGAAAAGAGCACAGTACCTACAGTGACATATGGTGGAGGTCAATGATGTTTTGGGGTTGTTTTGCTGCCTCTGGCACTGGGGGCCTTGAATGTGTACAAGACATCATGAAATCTGAGGATTATCAACAGATTTTGGGTCGCACTGTACAGCCCAGTGTCAGAAAGCTGGGTCTGCGTCCGAGATCTTGGGTCTTCCAGCAGGACAATGACCCCAAACATACGTCAAAAAGCCCCCAGAAATTGATGGCAACAAAGCGCTGGAGAGTTCTGAAGTGGCCAGCAATGAGTCCAGATCTAAATATCATTGAACACCTGTGGAGAGATCCTTAAATTACTGTTGGGAAAAGGCGCCTCTTCCAATAAGAGACCTGGAGCAGTTTGCAAAGGAAGAGTGGTCCAACACTCCGGCTGTGAGGTGTAAGAAGCTTATTGATGGTTATAGGAAGACACTGATTTCAGTTATTTTTTCCAAAGGGTGTGCGACCAAATATTAAGTTAAGGGTGCCAATAATTTTGTCCAGACCATTTTTGGAGTTTGGTGTGACATTATGTCCAATTTGCTTTTTTTCCTCCCTTTTTTGGTTTAGTTCTAATACACACAAAGGGAATAAACATGTGTATAGCAAAACATGTGTTACTGCAATCCTTTTCTGTGAGAAATACTTATTTTTCTTGAAAAATTTCAGGGGTGCCAACATTTACCATTATGACTGTATATGGCACTGAATACATAATCTGAGACTTTAAAACCTCACTTTTAATACTTCTTCTAAAAACCATATATCAAAAAAGAAAGTGAATAGAACTGTATTTATACATATCTGCATCTATTTCCGGCCACCATCTTAGTAGCCATATTAATACTTGCCACCTGTTCACACCGACCATATATGCACACTTGCCTGAGTGAACTTCCAATTTTCAACATCAATGTGTTAGTCTTATATACAATCATGTGTTCCATGTCCATCGCAGGAATCCTTGTCAGTTATTTTATGTATTTGCATGTATTCAGAATTAGTAGTGTTAGTTTTGTAGTCACACTCATTATTAGTATATTATTGAGAGTTTTAGCACACTCCAAAACATCAATGCATAAATCCTCTCTCTGGCAGACTACATTCTCAGTCTCTTACTGCATGCTATCAAATGAATGGCATTTAACCCATAGAGTGCATACAACATAACTGTTCTGATGGCGGCCATAACACATACACACACACTACCCCTATATACACACACACATGGCCATCATACACAGCTTCTATATGCACATACACTGCCTCTATATACACACATGCATCATAAATATATACACTGCCTCTATATACACACACAGCCATCATACACACATACACAGCTGCTATATGCACACACTGCCCCTTTATACACACATGGCCATCATACACATACACAGCTTCTATATGCATATACACTGCCACTATATAGACACACACTGCCATCATACACACATATCAGCCACTATACACAAACACTGCCACTATATAGACACACACGGCCATCATACACACATATACAGCCACTATAAACACATACACTGCCACTATATATACACACACTGCCATCATACACACATATACAGCCACTATACACATACACTGCCACTATATAGACACACACTGCCATCATACACACATATACAGCCACTATATACACATACACTGCCACTATATAGACACACACTGCCCCTTTATACATACATGGCCATCATACACAAACACAGCTTCTATATGCATATACACTGCCACTATATAGACACACACTGCCATCATACACACATGGCCATAAATAAATACACTGCCTCTATATACACACACTGCCCCTGTATACACACATGGCCATCATACACATACACAGCTTCTATATACACATACACAGCTTCTATATAAACATACACAGCTTCTATATACACGTATACAGCTTCTATATACACACACTGCCCATTTATACACACACATGGCCATCATACACATACACAGCTTCTATATATACATAGACAGCTTCTATATACACATACACAGCTTCTATATAAACATACACAGCTTCTATATACACATAGACAGCCATCATACACACACACTTTGTCCCCATATACACACACACACACACACACACACACATACACAGCCATCATACACTGCCCCCATACAAGTAAGTACCTGTGTGCAGTGTAGTCTGCTGCTCCGCTCCTCTATTGCAGGCAGTGGGCAGGAAGAGGAGGAACACGTGATCTGACGTCACTGGCCAGCTGCTACTACAGGCCCTGCTGGTAACTGAGAGCCGCGCACAGGCATGTCTCATACCAACTGCAGCCCCTGACATTATAAAGTGACAGAGTGCTGCCCTCCGGACGGCGCTCCCTCTCGCTCCAGCCTCGCTGGCCAGTCTGGGCAACAGACAGGGCAGGGCTGGAACATAAGAAAAAAGAATATGATGTAGTCAGTCAGTGTACAGTAAGACTCCCCCCCCCCAGCCGTCAGTGAGTGACAGTCACTCACTGACTCGCAAGAAAGAGTGTTGGGGCCAGTTGGGCCTCCCTGAGGGTCCGGGCCCCTTACTGGGGTACCGGTTGTACCCCCCTGATGACGGCACCTGGCCTGTCCGTCTCGCCCGGCCGGTTTAAAGGTAAATTACTGCTGTCAGCGGCAGGTCCGGGACCTGTTGCTGCAGCATTTAGTATGAAGTACTGGCAGGGGGCCCTGCAGGGGCCCAGACTGTGACTTGGGCCACTAGGTGGGCCCCCTAACACGCTGGGCCCCTGTGCAGCCGAACCGGCTGAACAAGTGATATGTCCGCCCCTGTGTCAACATCATCCTGGGAGGGATAATACACTGCACTACAATAGAAATAAAAATCCCTATCATCTATATCTCAATGGGTTCCATCTTTTCTTTTGTTCTTTTTTCTAATGCGGTTTTATAATCCCTGAGACAAGTAGTTCTGGCCCTAGAGTGTTATATATTAGCGTCTGTAGCATGTATAAGGGACATGTTATCATACCTGTGTCTTTTTATAGGTGAATAATGCCCGGTGAGAGGGTGAAAGGGACCTATACCCCCGTCAGCTGCAGGAAAGGAACAAAGAGACAGGTAATTAATATTTATATTAATTACTGATAAAAATCAGGCTAGATACAACATCTAAACCTGCAAAGATGTCATAGTCTCTACCTTATACATGAAGATATATGTGTTTTTAATAAGTACATCGTCTACAGACAGCTTTTTATATAACACAACCATGTCTCAGGTACAGAGATTAGGAACATTTATGATTTCTAATATCTGTTTTTATTTGTAGTAATCCCTTTTTCAATAGACTGACCGCAGATTTAAGACATAACTGTACTGTAAAGAAAAATCTATAAGTTAATGTAATAAATCACATACTATAACTGATTATTGCCATTTAAAACTATGAAAAATACATTATGTTGATTATAAAACAGAAATACAGAATGGAGACAACCATCTGTGGCTCAAGCTCGACTGCCCATTTCTTTGAGTGGCCCCTCAATGTTCTGGAAACGGGTGGAGGACATTGTCTCCATTAGAATGGGTCCCCCTACGATGCTTCGGCTGTTGATCTGAAGTGCATTCTGTGCTTTGGAATCTCGGGGGCAAACTGTATTTCTGTTATTAATTTTTAGTTTAGCAATTCCCACCGCAACATGGTTAACCTCTATCCTAAATTTCTGCACAAAATTGATAAAAGACATTCCAAGAAATATTTTGCCAAATAAAAATATATAAAATATTGATGATGTTGATGAATAATAATAACAACAAAAATAACAGTTTTTGATTAAAAAACAAATAAACAATAATAATTAATAAAATATTTTGCTCCTGCCCCCTTCCCCAAAAATAAAAAAACATATATTACCCTTAAAATTTATGAATAAAGAAACAAAAAATAACACTTACCCCAAACATTGCAAACACAAAACCCCAAAAAACCTAACAATAGTGTCTGTCAACATCATCCTGGGAGGGATAATACACTGCACGACAATAGAAATAAAAATCCCTATCATCTATATCTCAATGGGTTCCATCTTTTCTTTTGTTCTTTTTTCTAATGCGGTTTTATAATCCCTGAGACAAGTAGTTCTGGCCCTAGAGTGTTATATATATTAGCGTCTGTAGCATGTATAAGGGACATGTTATCATACCTGTGTCTTTTTATAGGTGATTGATGCCCGGTGAGAAGGTGAAAGTGACCTATACCCCCGTCAGCTGCAGGAAAGGAACAAAGAGACAGGTAATTAATATTTATATTAATTACTGATAACAATCAGGCTAGATATAACATCTAGACCTGCAGAGATGTCATAGTCTCTACCTTATACATGAAGATATATGTGTTTTTAATAAGTATATCGTCTATAGACAGCTTCTTATATAACACAACTGTGTCTCAGGTACAGAGATTGGGAACATTTATGATTTCTAATATCTGTTTTTTATTTGTAGTAATCCCTTTTTCAATAGACTGACCGCAGATTTAAGACATAACTGTACTGTAAAGAAAAATCTATAAGTTAATGTAATAAATCACATACTATAACTGATTATTGCCATTTAAAACTATGAAAAATACATTATGTTGATTATAAAACAGAAATACAGAATGGAGACAACCGTCTGTGGCTCAAGCTCGACTGCCCCTTTCTTTGAGTGGCCCCTTAATGTTGTGGAAACGGGTGGAGGACATTGTCTCCATTAGAATGGGTCCCCCTACGATGCTTCGGCTGTTGATCTGAAGTGCATTCTGTGCTTTGGAACCTCGGGGGCAAACTGTATTTCTGTTATTAATTTTTAGTTTAGCAATTCCCACCGCAACATGGTTAACCTCTATCCTAAATTTCTGCACAAAATTGATAACAGACATTCCAAGAAATATTTTACCAAATAAAAATATATAAAATATTGATGAAACTGATGAATAATAATAACAACAAAAATAACAGTTTTTGATTAAAAAACAAAAAAACTAAAATAATTTATAAAATATTTTGCTCCTGCCCCCTTCCCCCAAAAATAAAAAAACATATATTACCCTTAAAATTTATGAATAAAGAAACAAAAAATAACACATACCCCAAACATTACAAACACAAAACCCCCAAAAACCTAACAATAGTCTCTGTCAACATCATCCTGGGAGGGATAATACACTGCACTGCAATAGAAATATAAATCCCTATCATCTATATCTCAATGGGTTCCATCTTTTCTTTTGTTCTTTTTTCTAATGCGGTTTTATTATCGCTGAGACAAGTAGTTCTGGCCCTAGAGTGTTAGATATATTAGCGTCTGTAGCATGTATAAGGGACATGTTATCATACCTGTGTCTTTTTATAGGTGATTGATGCCCGGTGAGAGGGTGAAAGGGACCTATACCTCCGTCAGCTGCAGGAAAGGAACAAAGAGACAGGTAATTAATATTTATATTAATTACTGATAACAATCAGGCTAGATACAACATCTAAACCTGCAAAGATGTCATAGTCTCTACCTTATACATGAAGATATATGTGTTTTTAATAAGTATATCGTCTATAGACAGCTTCTTATATAACACAACCATGTCTCAGGTACAGAGATTAGGAACATTTATGATTTCTAATATCTGTTTTTTATTTGTAGTAATCCCTTTTTCAATAGACTGACCGCAAATTTAAGACATAACTGTACTGTAAAGAAAAATCTATAAGTTAATGTAATAAATCCCATACTATAACTGATTATTGCCATTTAAAACTATGAAAAATACATTATGTTGATTATAAAACAGAAATACAGAATGGAGACAACCGTCTGTGGCTCAAGCTCGACTGCCCATTTCTTTGAGTGGCCCCTCAATGTTCTGGAAACGGGTGGAGGACATTGTCTCCATTAGAATAGGTCCCCCTAAGATGCTTCGGCTGTTGATCTGAAGTGCATTCTGTGCTTTGGAATCTCGGGGGCAAACTGTATTTCTGTTATTAATTTTTAGTTTAGCAATTCCCACCGCAACATGGTTAACCTCTATCCTAAATTTCTGCACAAAATTGATAAAAGACATTCCAAGAAATATTTTGCCAAATAAAAATATATAAAATATTGATGAAGTTGATGAATAATAATAACAACAAAAATAACAGTTTTTTATTAAAAAACAAATAAACAATAATAATTTATCAAATATTTTGCTCCTGCCCCCTTCCCCAAAAATAAAAAAACATATATTACCCTTAAAATTTATAAATAAAGAAACAAAAAATAACACATACCCCAAACATTGCAAACACAAAACCCCCAAAAACCTAACAATAGTGTCTGTCAACATCATCCTGGGAGGGATAATACACTGCACTACAATAGAAATAAAAATCCCTATCATCTATATCTCAATGGGTTCCATCTTTTCTTTTGTTCTTTTTTCTAATGCGGTTTTATAATCCCTGAGACAAGTAGTTCTGGCCCTAGAGTGTTAGATATATTAGCGTCTGTAGCATGTATAAGGGACAAGTAATCATACCTGTGTCTTTTTATAGGTGATTGATGCCCGGTGAGAGGGTGAAAGGGACCTATACCCCCGTCAGCTGCAGGAAAGGAACAAAGAGACAGGTAATTAATATTTATATTAATTACTGATAACAATCAGGCTAGATACAACATCTAAACCTGCAAAGATGTCATAGTCTCTACCTTATACATGAAGATATATGTGTTTTTAATAAGTATATCGTCTATAGACAGCTTCTTATATAACACCACCATGTCTCAGGTACAGAGATTAGGAACATTTATGATTTCTAATATCTGTTTTTTATTTGTAGTAATCCCTTTTTCAATAGACCTACCGTAGATTTAAGACATAACTGTACTGTAAAGAAAAATCTATAAGTTAATGTAATAAATCACATACTATAACTGATTATTGCCATTTAAAACTATGAAAAATACATTATGTTGATTATAAAACAGAAATACAGAATGGAGACAACCGTCTGTGGCTCAAGCTCGACTGCCCATTTCTTTGAGTGGCCCCTCAATGTTCTGGAAACGGGTGGAGGACATTGTCTCCATTAGAATGGGTCCCCCTAAGATGCTTCGGCTGTTGATCTGAAGTGCATTCTGTGCTTTGGAATCTCGGGGGCAAACTGTATTTCTGTTATTAATTTTTAGTTTAGCAATTCCCACCGCAACATGGTTAACCTCTATCCTAAATTTCTGCACAAAATTGATAAAAGACATTCCAAGAAATATTTTGCCAAATAAAAATATATAAAATATTGATGAAGTTGATGAATAATAATAACAACAAAAATAACAGTTTTTTATTAAAAAACAAATAAACAATAATAATTTATCAAATATTTTGCTCCTGCCCCCTTCCCCAAAAATAAAAAACATATATTACCCTTAAAATTTATAAATAAAGAAACAAAAAATAACACATACCCCAAACATTGCAAACACAAAACCCCCAAAAACCTAACAATAGTGTCTGTCAACATCATCCTGGGAGGGATAATACACTGCACTACAATAGAAATAAAAATCCCTATCATCTATATCTCAATGGGTTCCATCTTTTCTTTTGTTCTTTTTTCTAATGCGGTTTTATAATCCCTGAGACAAGTAGTTCTGGCCCTAGAGTGTTATATATATTAGCGTCTGTAGCATGTATAAGGGACATGTCATCATACCTGTGTCTTTTTATAGGTGATTAATGCCCGGTGAGAGGGTGAAAGGGACCTATACCCCCGTCAGCTGCAGGAAAGGAACAAAGAGACAGGTAATTAATATTTATATTAATTACTGATAACAATCAGGCTAGATATAACATCTAGACCTGCAGAGATGTCATAGTCTCTACCTTATACATGAAGATATATGTGTTTTTAATAAGTATATCGTCTATAGACAGCTTCTTATATAACACAACAATGTTTCAGGTACAGAGATTAGGAACATTTATGATTTCTAATATCTGTTTTTTATTTGTAGTAATCCCTTTTTCAATAGACTGACCTCAGATTTAAAACATAACTGTCCTGTAAAGAAAAATCTATAAGTTAATGTAATAAATCACATACTATAACTGATTATTGCCATTTAAAACTATGAAAAATACATTATGTTGATTATAAAACAGAAATACAGAATGGAGACAACCGTCTGTGGCTCAAGCTCGACTGCCCATTTCTTTGAGTGGCCCCTCAATGTTCTGGAAACGGGTGGAGGACATTGTCTCCATTAGAATGGGTCCCCCTATGATGCTTCGGCTGTTGATCTGAAGTGCATTCTGTGCTTTGGAATCTCGGGGGCAAACTGTATTTCTGTTATTAATTTTTAGTTTAGCAATTCCCACTGCAAAATGGTTAACCTCTATCCTAAATTTCTGCACAAAATTGATAACAGACATTCCAAGAAATATTTTGCCAAATAAAAATATATAAAATATTGATGAAATTGATGAATAATGATAACAACAAAAATAACAGTTTTTGAATAAAAAACAAAAAAACTAAAATAATTTATAAAATATTTTGCTCCTGCCCCCTTCCCCCAAAAATAAAAAAACATATATTACCCTTAAAATTAATGAATAAAGAAACAAAAAATAACACATACCCCAAACATTGCAAACACAAAACCCCCAAAAACCTAACAATAGTGTCTGTCAACATCATCCTGGGAGGGATAATACACTGCACTACAATAGAAATAAAAATCCCTATCATCTATATCTCAATGGGTTCCATCTTTTCTTTTGTTCTTTTTTCTAATGTGGTTTCATAATCCCTGAGACAAGTAGTTCTGGCCCTAGAGTGTTATATATATTAGCGTCTGTAGCATGTATAAGGGACATGTCATCATACCTGTGTCTTTTTATAGGTGATTGATGCCCGGTGAGAAGGTGAAAGTGACCTATACTCCTGTCAGCTGCAGGAAAGGAACCAAGAGACAGGTAATTAATATTTATATTAATTACTGATAACAATCAGGCTAGATATAACATCTAGACCTGCAGAGATGTCATAGTCTCTACCTTATACATGAAGATATATGTGTTTTTAATAAGTATATCGTCTATAGACAGCTTCTTATATAACACAACTGTGTCTCAGGTACAGAGATTGGGAACATTTATGATTTCTAATATCTGTTTTTTATTTGTAGTAATCCCTTTTTCAATAGACAGACCGCAGATTTAATACATAACTGTACTGTAAAGAAAAATCTATAAGTTAATGTAATAAATCACATACTATAACTGATTATTGCCATTTAAAACTATGAAAAAAACATTATGTTGATTATAAAACAGAAATACAGAATGGAGACAACCATCTGTGGCTCAAGCTCGACTGCCCCTTTCTTTGAGTGGCCCCTCAATGTTCTGGAAACGGGTGGAGGACATTGTCTCCATTAGAATGGGTCCCCCTACGATGCTTCGGCTGTTAATCTGAAGTGCATTCTGTGCTTTGGAACCTCGGGGGCAAACTGTATTTCTGTTATTAATTTTTAGTTTAGCAATTCCCACCGCAACATGGTTAACCTCTATCCTAAATTTCCTACCCCAAACATTGCAAACACAAAACCCCCAAAAACCTAACAATAGTGTCTGTCAACATCATCCTGGGAGGGATAATACACTGCACTACAATAGAAATAAAAATCCCTATCATCTATATCTCAATGGGTTCCATCTTTTCTTTTGTTCTTTTTTCTACTGCGGTTTTATAATCCCTGAGACAAGTAGTTCTGGCCCTAGAGTGTTATATATATTAGCGTCTGTAGCATGTATAAGGGACATGTTATCATACCTGTGTCTTTTTATAGGTGATTGATTGTATTGATTGATTGATTGAGTGTATATTGTTCAGTGTATATAAAGTTGTACAAGTGTATAGGACCTTCCTGGGTCATGTGATACTGTCATGTGATGTACCCAGAGTTCCCTGGGTACAGGACCTACAGGTTTTGCAACCAATGTGCTGTAATCCAGCCTCCTTAGAATATAAGGGGCTGTAGTCTCTAAATTCACTTAATTCCTGGCACTCAAGCAAGCGCAATCAGCATATACTACTCAATTCATCTCAGCTAGGCCAAAGCCTAAAGAACCTGCAGCCACTTCAAAACATGAGTTATCAAGTTATATCTACAAATTCCTAGTGACTACTATTCAACTCAATCATACAATTAGTAGCACAGTGGCCGGCAGAAATCTCAATACTACAAGTCCCAGCAAGCCTGCAAGGTATCCTGCATCCCGGTTGCCTCTAGGGAAACTGCATCATTGTAAAGACTGTTCCATGAGAAGTTTAAGTAAAAGTTCCAGTTATCTCATAATTCCTGCTGTGGACATTCAATTATTTCCTGCCGTTTTTGGGCTGGTTGTCGGCAGGGCCTTCTACAGAAAACAATCGCACCCTGGTGTCACGACAAATTAGGGGTTAATACCACCTTACCCCACAGGGTTAATGCCACCAGACCCTGCAACACCATTGCCTCACCCCGCTTACCACACTTTACTTTTTTGAGACTTTATTGGTTTGGGTCTCGCTTGCTTCTCTCCGCTCGCTGTAGTCGACCATTTTTCATTTTATTTGGGATGTCCTAGGTGTTTGCCAAGTTTTTGTTACAGTGGGTCGTAAAAATAAAAAATTTAAATTCTATTGTAACTCCTGATTTTTTATTTTTACAAGGGGTTAACGCAGAAAAAGCACCATAAAATTTGTTACCCAATTTCTCTTGATTCTGGAAATACCTCATATGTGGATGTAAGTTGGGGGCCATGTTGCCTTTACACAGCCCCCATGGTGTCAGAACAGCGGTAACCCCCCACAAGTCACCCCAGTTTGGAAACTGCACCACTGCAATTAACATTTATACCCCACTTGCATTTGACAGATTTTTGGAAGATTGCTTTGCATCCACATATAGGGTATATCTGTACTTGGAAAAAATAGGGTTACAAATTTTGGGGGACTTTTTTCCTTTTGCCCCTTATGAAAAAGAAAAGTTGGGGGTTGCACTAGCATGTTAGTGTAAAAAAAAAATTTTTTTTACACTAATATGCTGCAGTTGACCCATACTTTTAATTACCACAAGCAGTAAAAGAAGAAAAAGACCGCCAAAATTTGTAACACAATTTCTCTCAAGTACGGATATACCTCATATGTGGATGTAAAGCGATCTGTGGGCACACAACAGGGCTCAGGAGTGAGAGAGCACCATGTTCATTTGAGGCCTAAATTAATGATTTGCACATGCATCCTTGCAGAGGTTCTAAAATAAACGCAATAGTAAAAACAACCACATTTGACCCCATTTCGGAAACCACACCCCTCAAGAAATGCAACAAGGGGTGCAGTGAGTATTTACACTGCACTGGTGTTCAACAAATTTTAAGAACAGTAGGCTGTGCATATGTAAAATTTTATTTTTCATATTACGGACCACCGTTCCAAAAATCTTTCAGACACCTGTGGGGCGTAAATGCTCACTGCACCCCTTGTAATATTACTTGAGGGGTTTAGTTTCCAAAATGTGGTCACATATGGTATTCCACCCAAATCTCACACAAAATAAACTAAAATTTATTTATGTAAGAAACACTTTAAAGTAGGTAAATTTCCATGACCAATAATACTGGTATACAAGGAGTAAATATATACCACAACACAAAAACTGGATATTTTCTGATCTGCGGCGTCCTCTTTCCTTTTCTTCTTTGTCTGGATCAGACCTCCATGTCGATCTCTTACCATCTGCAGGGCAAACATGTCAGACTCCACATTTTTTCAGTGTCCTCCCATCTATAGGCCCACAAACTGTAATAATCCCCTTCAGGTAGGTAGGTAGCCAGGTAAATAGGTAACTAGGTAGGTAGATCAGGAAGCCAGATATGTAGGTAAGTGACTAGCCAGGTAGGTAGGTAGGTAGGGGGCTAGCAAGGTAGTTAGGCAGCCATATATGAAGGCCAGACATGTACATAGTTAGGTGCCAGGTATGTAGGTAAGTAGTTAGGCATCCAGGTATAAAGTTATTTAGCCCCCCCTTCCCTGTTGGTATAGACAGCGGAGTTAACCTCCCCTTACCTGTAGATATAGACAGCAGAGTTAACTCCCCTTCCTTGTAGGCATAGGCAGCAGAGTTAACCCCCTTCCCCATAGGTGTAGGCAGCAGATTTAACCCCCCTCCCCTGTAGGTATAGGAACAGAGTAGATCCCTCCCCCTTTCCCCATAGGTATAGGCATCAGTTAACCCCCCCTTTCCCCATAGGTATAGGCAGCTGTTAACCCCCCCCCTTTCTCCATAGGAATAGACAGCAGTTAGTTCCCCCCCCCCTCTCCCCATAGGTACAGGCATCAGTTAACACCCCTCCCCTTTCCCCATAGGTATAGGTAGCAGTTAATCCCCCTTTCCCCATAGGTATAGGTAGCAGTTATTTTTTTCCCCTTCAATATTTCTTTATTGAAAAAATGTATCATTTACATTTTAATAAATAACATTTTATACATTGAATTTCAAGATGTTGTCTTTTTTCCCACCCCCCTCCCCTACCCTCACCTTTCTCCCCCATGACATATCTCCCCTTACTGGGTGGACGGGAGGCAGAGGGACAACACATTCTCATTCTATTAATATTTCCATTATACTATATCAATTCATTTTCTTTTCTCTTTGCTTTCCCTTCCCTTTCTCTCTCTTTTCTTTTCTTTTTTTTTCCATTTTAGATCTTTTATTTGTATCTTCCCAATTATTTCTACCCGCTTTTATTCTTGTGTCCCCCTGATTCCCATCCCCCTCACATAATAATAATGAAATAATAATAATAAAAAAACCTATAATTTCTTTCTTTTAACCAAATAACCTTCCTGTCACCTCCCTCCACTCCCATACCTCTGGTTTAGTTGGGGTCAGCCATCTCCTGATTATTAATAATCTAGCATAAAAGAGCATCATCAGTAGTTCCTTTCTTTCTTTTGTTGTTTTATTTACTTTTCTATCATCACCCAAGATAATCAAAGCTATATCATCTTTTATAGCATATTTAATTTTTCTCTCGATATCATAAATTATTGACACCCAATATTCTTGTATTTTTTTCACATTCCCATATAATATGCAGGAATCCCGCGTTTTTCATTTTACATCTTAGACAGTTGCCATTTTCCCTCCCACCAATCCTGAAGAGGAATTTTGGTTTATAATAAATTCTATATACTATGTTCCATTGTATCAGTTGATGGTCTAAACTTGGGGAAATTCTTTTTATATTCCTGAATACAATCATCCAACCGCATTTATTTCTCTCACCTAATTCTTCGTCCCATTGTAGGAAGCATTTATCTTTTAAGTTATTTTTTTTATTTTTCATTATTTTGGTATAAATTACTGCCATAACTTTCTTTACAATTTTTCCCTCCTCCATTTTTCTTATAGTTTCAGTTACTTCCACTATCCGATTACCACTGTCTCTTAGTGACCCGCATATGGCACTTTTTAAACCCTGAAATTCCAACCACATACCTTTTCCTAATTTAAATTCTTCCTCTCTCCACTTTCTTAACTCTCCTTTTCTCCACACGTCTCTCAAAATGTTACATCCCCTACTTTGCAAGTTGTTAGCTTCCATCTTAGCTACCTCTTTCAAGTTTACATTATGCCAAATTGGCGCTGTCTCTAATATTCCCGTTTTTTTCATTTATTTTTTAAAGTTTTCCCAGGTTTTACAAATCCCTACTATTATAGCATTTTCCTTCCACCTCCCTTCTTTTAACTGGCCTGACTGAAGAACCTGATAACATTTTCGTATTTACCTTTAGTTTTTTCTTTGATATTTTTAAAGATTCCAAATCTCCTCCACTCCACCACATAGTACATCTGTCTTTCTAAAAAATATCCCTGTATATCAGGAAATTTAAGTCCTCCCTTCTCTCTTCCTTTACTTAAGTATTCTATTTTTATCCTCGTTCTTTTCCTTCCCCATATTAGGGCGTTTAGCATAGCTATTATCCTTCTAAAAATTCCTTTCTCGCACCAGATAGGGGCCGCTACGAAGATGTATAATAGTTTTGGTAGAATTACTGTTTTAATTAAGACTATCCTCTCTGCTCTCGTAAGATTCAGTTTATTCCATGTTCTTACCTTGTTTTCCAATTTTTTTTTATCAATGGGTATGTGTTTATTTTGTGATATTCTCCTATTTTCACAGATATCTGTACACCTAAATAAGAAAAACGTTCTCCTTTATCCAGGATTCTAAGCTCCTTAATGATTCCCAGTTCTACTTTACCTAATGGAAGTAGCACTGATTTCTCCCAGTTTATAACCAAACCTGCATAGTTCCCATATTCCCCAATCACTTCCATAACCTTCTCTATGGAGTTTTCTAGCTTTTTCAAATATAATAATAAGTCGCCTGCGTATATTGATATTTTATCCCCATCCCCCTCCACTCCAAATCCTTTTATTTGCTGATCTTCTCTGACTTTAACCGCTAGGGGTTCGAACACTAGCGCAAAAAGTAGAGGAGATAAGGGGCATCACTGTCTTGTACCCCGGGTCACTAAAAAACTCTCTGATCTTTTCCCTTCTATATTTATTCTAGCTTCCGCTCCATTATATAGCATCTTGATCATTTCTATATAATCCTTCTGACACCCATATTTTTCCAGTACTCCCCATAGGAACTCCCACTCCACAATGTCAAACGCTTTACTTGCGTCAAGTGACATGATGGAGTGGGTTCCCTCTCTTCCCTCCACCGACTGTACTCCAGTAAGGGTCCTGTAGATATTATGCTTGGTCATCCTACCTGGGATAAATCCGCATTGATCTTCATGCACCAGTTCCCCTACCTTTTTTTCCAAACGCAATGCCAGAGCCTTCGCCAGGATCTTTACATCCGTGTTCAATAATGATATTGGACGATGTGATTCCATTTCTTTCTTATCTTTATTCGGTTTCAACAGTAATATTGTTTCTGCTTCTTTCATTGTTTCGGGTAAGGTTCCTGTTTTTAAAGAACTATTTATAGTTCTAAGCAGGGCTGGGATAAGGATTCTCCTAAATTTCCTATATATTTCAAACGGGAACCCCTCCGTGCTGGGACTTGTGTTCCTTTGATCTGATTTAAAGCTTCTTCTAACTCCCTATGGGTCATTGGGCCCCCCGTTTCTTTCTCTTGTTGTATTGATGTCATAGCGAGCACTCCGGTCCCCGCCTCCGGACCAGAGCGCCCGCATTCTCGCCTCCTCTCTCCGGGATCCCGGCGTCTCCCACTCGGACATACCGACCGGGAGCACGGGATTCCTTGTGTCGGGGATGCGGCTGCCGTGGCGGCTAGTCCCCACTCAAGCGCCGCGTCCCTGTCTAACTCACCCAGCACCTCGCTCCATATGCCGACTCGCTCTGCTTCTCGGCATGCGCGTCCCCGCTCTCTAGGGCGCGCGCACGCCGCCTTCAGTAAATTTAAAGGGCCAGCGCACCATTGATTGGTGCGCTGGCTAATTGTTCCCTGCTCCTTCCCCATAAAAGTTACCTGCCCCTTCCTGCCCTTGCCAGATCTTTGTGCCCTAGTGCCTCTGAGAAAGCTTTCCATATTGTGTGTATTGCCTTGCCTGTTGCCGAACCCGTTGCTACCGCCTACTCGCCTTTGAACCCTTGCCGCCTGCCCTGACCTCTGCTTCGTCCGACTACGCTCCTGCTGCCTGCTCCCTGTGTACCATGCCATATCAGCTGCCAGAGAGGTTGAGTTGCTACTGGAGGATACGACCTGGTGGTTACCGCCGCAGCAAGTCCATCCTGCCTTGCGGCGGGCTCTGGTGAAAACCAGTAACCACTTAAAACCGGTCCTCTGGTACAACCCGCGCCTTCCCCTCTCTGGTCAAGAGGATCCACTACCAGTCCTGCCGGTAAGATCCGGCCATGGATCCCGCTGATGTTCCTCTGCCAAACCTAACGGACCTCACCTCCATTGTGGCCCAGCAAGGTCAGCAGCTAGCCCAGCTAACCGCCATGCTGCAGCAGCTCCTGCCGTCTCAGCAACAGCCAGCTCCTCCGCTTGCATCTGCTGTATCTCCTCCGCCCGCAGTTGCCACCGGTTCCAGAGTCCGCCTATCCCTGCTGGACAAGTGTGATGGAGATCCCAAGCAGTGCCGAGGGTTTCTGTCACAGTGCTCTCTCCACCTCGAGATACTGTCTGACCAGTTTCCTTCCGAGTGAGCCAAGGTAGCCTTTATCCTCAGTCTGCTCTCCGGGAAGGCCCTGGCCTGGGCTACACCGCTATGGGACCGCGCTGATCCTGCCACCTCCTCCGTCCAGAGCTTCTACCAAGAGTTCCGGAATGTTTTCGAGGAACCTGCCCGGGTTACCTCCACAGAGACTGCCTTACTAAATTTGTCCCAGGGAGGCTCTACTGTGGGTGACTACGCCATTCAGTTTCGCACCCTAGCCTCAGAACTGAACTGGAACAATGATACCCTTTGTACCACATTTAAGAAGGGACTTAACAGTGAAGTAAAGGACGGCCTGGCTGCACGTGAACTACCTTCCACCCTTAGTGACCTCATCTTGTTGGCCACTAGAATCGACAAGCGTTTCGCCGATAGGAACTCCTTCTTGAAAAAGGAAACGCTCAACCAAGACGCTACCCTCCTCTGACTCCCGTTTTTCAGCGTCTACCTCAACCTCTCTCCGGGCCTCCAGCCGTGGAAGCCATGCAGGTGGATCGTTCACGCATGACTCCGCAAGAACGAAGCCATTGCAGATACGAGAACCTGTGTATGTACTGTGCCAGTACTGAGCACTTCCTGCGAGACTGTCCTCTTCGTCCACCGCGTTCCAGAAAAGCTTGCACCTAATAAACATGGGAGAGGCGTTGCTAGGTGTGGATTCCTCCTCTCCACATCTCATCATATCCGTGCAGTTGTTCCTCTTGGATTCCGGTTCAGCCGGCAACTTCATTCACGCCTCCTTGGTTGACAAGTACCGCATTCCGGTTGTCCGCCTAACTAAGCCTCTTTTTATTTCTACGGTTAACGGTGAGAGACTCTCTGTCACTGTGCAGTTCCGTACCCTGCCACTGCAGATGGATATTGGAATTTTTCATACAGAGACTCTAGAGTTCCTAGTCCTTCCCTTCTGCTCCTCCGAACTCCTCCTGGGTCTGCCATGGCTACAACGTCACAGTCTTGTTCTGAACTGGTCATCCGGTGAAACCTGCATTGGGGCCCCTGCTGTTCGGACCGGTGTCTCAAGCCTGCTCCTGTCAAGCGACTTTCGCAAGTTTCTCCGCCTCCAGGACTGCCTAAACCATATCATTGCTTTGCGGATGTCTTCTGCAAAAAACAAGCCGAGGTCCTTCCTCCTCACAGACCCTATGATTGTCATATCGACCTTATGCCTGGTTCTACGCCATCCCGGGGTAGAATTTATCCTCGGTTCCCTCCTCCCTTGCATAGACTACAGAGGACTCAATAAAATCACAATTAAGAACCGTTACCCTCTGCCCCTAATCTCAGAGTTATTTGAGTTCGTATCCGGGAGGGCGACGAGTGGAAGACCGCCTTTAACACAAGAGACGGTCACTTTGAGTACCTGGTGATGCCCTTCGGCCTCTGTAATGCACCAGCCGTCTTCCAGGAATTTGTCAACGATATCTTCAGGGACTTACTCTACTCCTGTGTGGTCGTATACTTGGATGACATCCTTGTCTTCTCCTCCGACCTGGACCAACACCGGGTCCATGTGCGACAAGTGCTTACCCGCCTGAGGAGAAATCGTCTATACGCCAAGATCGAAAAATGTCTTTTTGAGCAGTCCTCCTTGCCTTTTCTTGGGTTTCATTATTTATACTCAAGGACTTCAAATGGACCCCACCAAGCTCTCGGCGGTTTTGGATTGGCCACGCCCCTCTGGACTCCGAGCCATACAAAGGTTTTTGCGCTTCGCTAATTATTACAGACAATTCATCCCTCACTATTCCACTCTGGTGTCCCCAATTGTGGCCTTGACTAAAAAGGGCGCTAACCCTAAATCCTGGCCTTCCCAAGCTGAAGAAGCCTTCCAGTCCCTGAAGGTCACCTTTGCCTCAGCACCGGTTCTCTCTAGACCTGATTCCACCAAGCCCTTCTCTCCCGAAGTGGATGCCTCCTTGGTGGGAGCCGGAGCCGTGCTCACACAGAAATCTTCAAAGGGCAAGACCTTAACTTGTGGCTTCCTTTCTAAAACATTCTCTCCAGCGGAGAGAAATTATTCCATAGGGGACAGAGAACTGTTGGCTATTAAATTAGCACTGGAGGAATGGAGACATCTTCTTGAGGGAGCCACCCATCCTGTGAATATCTTTACGGACCACAAGAACCTGGCCTATCTTCAGTCTTCTCAAAGACTAAATCCTTGTCAGGCTCGCTGGTCTCTGTTCTTCGCCCGTTTTAATTTTGAGATCCATTTCCGTCCGGCTTCTAAGAACATTAGGGCAGACTCTCTGTCTCGCTCTTCTGATGTGGCGGGCGACGAGTTAACACCTCAACACATTATCCCACCAGAACGCCTGATTGCAGTCGCTCCTGCGGAACTGAGCCATCTTCCTCCTGGCAAATCCTACGTACTTCCACGTCACCGGGTGCAAATTCTCAAGTGGGGCCACGCTTCTTGCTACTGGAGGATACGACCTGGTGGTTACCGCCGCATTAAGTCCATCGCCTCTCTGGTCAAGAGGATCCACTACCAGTCCTGCCGGTACGTGACAACCTCTCATTCTTAACCACTTTTCCCCCAAGGTCACCGCTCCTTCTCCTGTCACTGGGTCCTCTGACGTCTTCTCGGTAAAAGAATGCCTTGCCTCCAAGGTCGTCAGAGGTAAAAAAAAAAAAATTGTTGACTGGGAGAATTGTGGCTCCGAAGAGAGGTCTTGGGAGCCTGATAACAATATCTTCAACAAGGAGCTCATCCATAGGTTCCTGGGCTCCAAAAATAGGGAGAGACCTAAGGGGGGGGGGTACTGTAACACCGAGCGCTCCGGGTCCCGCGGCTTCCCCGGAGCGCTCTCGGTGTTCGGCTTGTAGCAGCGCTCTGGTCACTGTCCCTGACCGGAAGCGCTGTCCCCCTGCCTGCGGCGGGGATGCGATCCGCTTGGTGGGCTGTCCTCGCCCGCAGGTCGCATCCCAAGTGACTTACCAGTCGGGTCCTGCTGTGTCTTCCTCTAATTGTGTCTTCCACTAATTGGTGCCTGGCCCAATTAAGTTAAATGCATAAATACTCACTTCCTTTTCCTCCCCTTGCCGGATCTTGTTACCTTGTGCCAGAGAAAGCGTTTCTTGTGTCCCTTTGCCTGTGTATCCAGACCCTTTGCCGTTGCCCCTGACTACGAAACGTTGCTGCCTGCCTTGACCTTCTGCTACGTCTGACCTCGCCTTGCCTTGTCCCTGTGTACAGCTGTCAGTGAGGTTGAGTCGCTATCGGGTGGAATGACCTGAGGGTTACCTGCCGCAGCGAGTCCATCCCGCTTTGCGGCGGGCTCTGGTGAAAACCAGTAACCTCTTAGATTCCGTTCCCCTGGTATGGCCCACGCCATCGCCTCACTGACACAGGGGATCCACTCCTGAGTCCTTCCTGCATACCAGTCCGGATCCTGACACCTGGCTACCCTGTGGGAAGCCCATAAATTTGTAGTCATTGCATTGCTCTGGGATCCTGCCTCAAGAAGGATGCTTTGGCTCTCTCCCGGGATCTTAAGGCAGAGATTCGTAGATTAGAGGCATTGTTACTGTCCTCGCCCTCCCTTTCAGTCTTGCGGAGGCTAGTGGCTGCCCAGGCTCATCTGTGGGCCTTAGCCCTCCATAAAGTGGAGCGTCTCATACTGAGCATCTTATACTAAGCAGTGGTTTTATGAATGTGGTAATAAGGTCCACAGTATGTTGGCTCGGCACCTCCATTATCGTGCTGCTGCCCAGTCTCCCTCGGCTCTCAGGAACTCTTCTGGCACTCTTCACGATCACCCGGATGATGTCTTCCTTCTCTCTATTCCCTCCCCTCTCAACTCCAGTCTGACCTGGTGCAGTGTGATCTCTCCTTTCTGTGGGCCTGTGACCTGCCATTCCTGTCAGCTACTGATGGAGCCTCCTTAAATGCTCCAATCACCTTGCAGGAGCTTCAGGAGGTGGTTCAGTCCCTTCCTTCAGGGCGCTCTCCTGGGCCAGACGGGTTCACTTATCTCTACTATCGGACGTTTGCTTCTCAACTTCTTCCTTGATGGGTGAGAGGTCCTGCAGTCGCTTTTATATTCCCTGATCACTCTCATTCCTAAACTGGACAAGGATTGTTCAAGCTATCGGACTATCGCTCTCCTTAATGCTGATTTAAAGGTGTTTGCCAAGGTTTTTGCTAACTGTCTGTGCTGTTTTCTTTCCTCCCTTATCCATAAGTAGTGTTGCTCGCGAATATTCGCAATTCGAATATTATTCACGAATATCGCATATTTGCGAATTCGCGAATTTCGCGAATATAGCGCTATATATTCGTAATTACGAATATTCGTTTATTTTTTTTTTTTCCTTCACAGTACACATCACAGTGATCATCCCTCTCTGCTTCCAGCTTGTGTGGTGTAAAGAAGGCTGTAATACTACTGTGTGAGACTAGCGTGCAAAAATTCGCATATGCGAAAATTAGCATATGTTAATATTCGCATATGCGAATATTAACATGCGCTAATCTTCGCATATGCGAATTTCGTATTTGCTAATTTTGTATATGCTAATATTCACATATGTTAATTTTTGCATACGCGGATATTCGCATATGCGAAAATAAAACGAGGGTATACCGAATATGCGAATATTCGCGAATATATGACGAATATTCGTCCATATATTCGCGAATATTCGCGAATTCGAATATGGCCTATGCCGCTCAACACTATCCATAAGCACCAGGTGGGTTTCATCCCCAGTCGTCAGGGTGCGGACAACACTAGGAGAGTGGTGGGTCTAATAGACTTGGTCAATCGGCGCTCGGAGCAGGCTTTGGTGCGGAAAAGGCCTTAAATAGGCTAGGTTGCGCTGAGGGGCCTCTACTCCTGCCCTACTGCCACTATCAAACTTCCTCATGTCACTTCCTCTAGCTTTCCTCTTTATAATGGCACTCGACAGGGGTGTCCGCTGTCTCCCCTGATTTTTGCTCTTTGTATTGAGCTTCTGGCTGCTCTAATCCAGGAGACCTGGATATCTCGGATTTGTAGCTGCATGATTTCAAAAGCTCTCTTTTTGTGGATGATGCTCTTCTTACTCTGACCCATCCCCTGACATCCCTTCCTAATCTCTACAGGGTCCTGCAGTCCTATGGGGTGGTCTCGGGCTATAAGGTGAACCTATCTAAGACATGGGCGATGCCCTTTAATCTCAAGGTGTTTCTCTCCACTCTTCTTCGGGCTGATTACTTCTTTAAGTGGTCTCCCTTTGCTGTTAAAGGGGTACTCCTGCTCAGTGTTTGGAACAAACTGTTCCAAATGCTGGAGCCGGTGTAGGGAGCTTGTGATGTCATAGCCCCACCCCTCATGACATCACGCTCCACCCCCTCAATCCAAGTCTATGGGAGGGGGTGTGACAGCCGTCTTGCCCCCTCCCATAGACTTGCATTGAGGGGGCGGGTCAAATGCTGAGCAGCGGAGGACCCAGCCAATTTTCACTGTAGGACCCGGCCACTTTATGAACATCTGATCACTTTCAATTTAACCATTAATAACTCTGGGATGCTTGTACCTTTCATTCTGATTCCGAGACAGTTTTTTCGTGACATATTCTACTTTATGTTAGTGGCAAAATTTTGTCGATGCTTGCATCGTTTCTTGGTGAAAAATTCAAAAATTTGTTTTTAACTTTGAAGCTGGACAGTCAGTGGCTGTCCAGAAATGCTGGGAGTTGTTGTTTTGCAACAGCTGGAGGCTCCATTTTGGAAACACTGATGTACAATAAGTTTTTCATTTTTATTGGGGGGGGGGGGCAGTGTAAGGGGGTGTATATGTAGTGTTTTCCCTTTATTATGTGTTAGTGTATTATAGTGTTTTTAGGGTATGTTCGCACTGGCAAAGGTTTACATTGAGCTTCCCGGGGACCGAAATTCCCATGGGCGTACGGGTACGCCCTGGGTCCTTAAGACCCAGGTACAGAAGGTGTATCCATACACCCTGGGTCCTGTACAGGTTAAGTATCTAAGTGTCCTCCTTACCCCTTGATAGTCTTCCTTTTATTCCACTAACTTCCCTCCTTTGTTCAGTGCCCTTAGGACGTTAATTATTTCGTTAATTAGGACGTTATATTTCATTTTTTGTCCGTATTGCAGCTGTTAAAATGATGGTCCTTCCCATGCTACTTTACATTTTTGAGACTTTATCGGTCTGGGTCCCGCTTGCTGCTCTCCGCTCGCTGTACTCAACCATTTTTAATATTATTTGGGATGTCAAGCGGGACCGTTTGCTTATGTCCTAGTTGTTTGCCAAGTTTTTGTTACAGTGGGTCGTAAAAAAAAAAAAATGTAATTCTGTTGTAACCCCTGATTTTTTATTTTTACAAGGGGTTAATGCAGAAAAAGCTCCATAAAATTTGCTACCTAATTTCTCTTGATTCTGGAAATACCCATATCTGGATGTAAGTCGCCTTTACACAGCCCCCATGGTGCCAGAACAGTGGAAACTCCCCACAAGTCACCCCAGTTTGGAAACTGCACCCCTGCAGTGAGCATTTACACTCCACTTGCATTTGACAGATTTTTGGAAGATTGCTTTGCGTCCACATATGGGGTATATCTGTACTTGGAAAAAATAGTGTTACAAATTTTGGGGGACTTTTTTCATTTTGCCTTTTATGAAAAAGAAAAGTTGGGGGCTGCACTAGTTGGGGGCAACACCAGCATGTTAGTGTAAACATTTTTTTTTTTTTTTACACTAACATGCTGGTGTTGCCCCATACTTTTAATTTTCATAAGCAGTAAAAGAAGAAAAAGACTCCCAAAATTTGTAACACAATTTCTCTCAAGTACTGATATACCCCATATGTGGACGCAAAGCGTTCTGCGGGCACACAACAGGGCTCAGGAGTGAGAGAGCACCATGTTCATTTGAGGCCTAAATTAGTGATTTCCACATGGATCCTTGCAGAGGTTCTAAAATAAACGCAATAGAATAAACAACCACATGTGACCCCATTTTGGAAACCACACCCCTCAAGAAATGTAACAAGGGGTGCAGTGAGCATTTACACCACACTGGTGTTCAACAGATTTTTTGGAACAGTAGGCTGTGCATATGTAAATTACATTTTTGATACTACAGACCACTGTTCCAAAAATCTTTCAGACATCTGTGGGGTGTAAATGCTCACTTCACTCCTTGTAACATTCCATGAAGGGTTTAGTTTCCAAAATGGGGTCACATATGCTTTTTTTTTATTTATTTATTTTTTTTTGCGCTTATGTCAGAAGCCACCCCTGAGCAAATCACCAATTTAGGCCTCAAATGTACATTTGCTGTCTCCTGAGCCATGTTGTGCACCCACACAGGGACGTGCACAGACATTTTGAAGGGCAGGGGCTCAAGTAAAAAAAAGAGGGCACTTTTCATAAATTAAAAAACGTCTGCCAGACTTAATGGGCAAACGTACTGCGGCCCAGGGACACAGTGGACTCCCGCCGGGCCTCCTCGACATTCCTATGCCCATAAAAGTTGGTGTTTTTGTAAAATCGAGTCAAGAACAGTTTCTATGAAGGTATGCCATGTGTATATACACTTTGGCTGTGCTGTCAGTCTTATTTACAGAAAACATGTGACAGCTGCCCTATAATATACTGTATTATAGAGGAGATTTATACAAAACCTGTGCAGAGAAAGAGCGGTGCAGTCGCCCATAGCAACCAATCAGATCGTTTTGCAGAGGGCTTTTCCTCTGCAAAGGTTTTAATAAATCTCCCCCTATATGCCCCCACCTGAGCTCTATATGACAGAACCCATCACCAATAACCCAGCACCCATCACCAATCACCCAGCACCAATCACTCAGCACCCATCACCCATCCCCAATCACTCAGCACCCATCAACCATCACCCAGCACCCATCACCAATCACCCAGCACCCATCACCCAGCACCAATCACCCAGCACCAATCATCCAGCACCCATCACCAATCACCCAGCACCCATCACCAATCACCCAGCACCAATCACCCAGCACCTATCACCAATCATCCAGCACCAATCACCCAGCACCCATCACCAATCACCCAGCACGCAGCACCAATCACCCAGCACCAATCACCCAGCACCCAGCACCAATCACCCAGCATCAATAACCCAGCACCAATCACCCAGCACCAATCACCCAGCACCCATCACCCAGCACCAATCACCCAGCACCAATCACCCAGCACCCATCACCCAGCACCCATCCCCAATCACCCAGCACCCATCTTATGCAGGAATCTTCTCACAGCCCTGGTTCTTACACTGAAGAGATGGACACCTCACTAATATATACGTACAGTCTACAATATACTAGAGTTGGCAAAAAAAGAATTATAAATATACAAAGACATCCATGCATAGAACAGCATACAGGATGGAGGCAGGAAACTCCGCCTCCATTGCGCACAAGACTGACTTCGCATACTAGCAATGTGGGGCAATACCTAGAAAATGGAAAGACCAATTTTTGTATACTGCACTGTAACCTAGTGCATTGGGTTTAGTGCGAATAAACAGCCTGTCAGTTTCCCTTTAATTATATACCTTACCCCCCTTAATGATCTATATACTGTGCCACCATTCATCTATTGATTCCCTATATACTGTGCCACCATTAATGAACTATATACTGTGCCACCATTAATGAACTATATACTGTGCCACCATTAATGAACTATATACTGTGCCACCATTCATCTATTGAATCCCTATATACTGTGCCACCATTAATGAACTATATACTGTGTCAGCATTAATGAACTATATATTGTGCCACCATTAATGAATTATATACTGTGCCACCATTCATCTATTAATTCCCTACATACTGTGCCACCATTAATGAACTATATACTGTGCCACCATTAATGAATTATATACTGTGCCACCATTCATCTATTAATTCCCTATATACTGTGCCACCATTAATTAACTATATACTGTGCCACGATTAATGAATTATATACTGTGCCACCATTCATCTATTAATTCCCTATATACTGTGCCACCATTAATGAACTATATACTGTGCCACCATTAATGAACTATATACTGTGCCAGCATTAATGAACTATATACTGTGCCACCATTAATGAACTATATACTGTGCCACCATTAATGAACTATATACTGTGCCACCATTAATGAACTATATACTGTGCCAGCATTAATGAACTATATACTGTGCCACCATTAATGAACTATATACTGTGCCACCATTAATGAACTATATACTGTGCCACCATTAATGAACTATATACTGTGCCACCATTAATGAACTATATACTGTGCCACCATTAATGAACTATATACTGTGCCACTATTATTTAACTATACTGTGCCACCACTAAGGGTGCGTTCACACGTGCATATTTTCTGCTGCAGATCTGCTGCAGATTTGCTTTAGCAGAATTCTCTACCCATTGTCAATGGGAAGCAAAATCTGCAGCAGATCTGCAGCAAAAATAGGCACGTTTGAACGCACCCTAAGGATCTATACACAGTGCCAGCATACACAAAAAATATAATGTTCCAATATAATGAAATATATACTGTGCTTCCATAAATTCCCTATATACTGTGCTTACATTCCTCCAATAATTCCTTAATAATGTGCTTCATACAATAAATACAAGCACATAACATAAAGGCACATACATTACATAGGTCATATACACACATACAGTACATAGGTAATATACACACATACAGTACATAGGTAATATACACACATACAGTACATAGGTAATATACACACATACAAAGAGACACTGACACATACATACAGGTACAAATATACATTAAGAAACATAAATACACAGACACACATATAACATGGAATATATACTAAAAGATACAGCCGATAAGCACATCATACATACAGGTACACACATACAATCACTCACAGATATATACACACATACATACATACACACACACACACACATACATACACACATACAGATTCACTTGCTTATATACATACACACATACATAGATTCACTTGCTCATATATATACACACACACACATATACATACATACACACATACATAGATTCACTTGCTCATATATATATACACACACACATACATAGATAGATTCACTTGCTCACATATACACACACATATACATACCAGTGGCGTTGCGACCCGGGTGCGGGGGGTGCGGCCCTAACCTAATGGGGTGACACCAAGACGCTCCGCAGCACCCCCCTCCCCAGCTACACTGACACCCCCCTACTGTGCCCGACCGGCCTCCCATCCGTCAGCACCCCCCCCCCCGCCTTCACCTGCGCTGTGTGTGTGCAGTGCGCCCGTCCATCAGCAACCCCCCCCTCTTTCAGTGCGCCCGTCCGTCATCACACCACCCCCCTCACCTTCACCAGCACTGTGCCCGGCCTCCGCTCCCATGTCTGCGCCGGCCTGACGTCACACCGTATGGCCGCGCAGGGGGACGTCAGTTACGTCACTCGCAGGGCGCCCAGTGAGAAGGATCGATGCGCTGGATGGGTGAGTGTGTGTGTCTGTCTCTCTGTCTGTCTGTCTCTATCTATGTTTGTGTGTGTGACTCTGTGTGTGTGTCTGTCTGTGAGTGTGTGTGTCTCTGACTGTGTGTGTGTTTGTGTGTGTGTCTCTCTGTGTTGTATGTGGTTTCTTTTTTGTGTGTGCGTGTGTGTGTGTGTGGGGGGGGGGGTTGAACCAGTGATCTAATGTGGGGAGACTTTGACCCATTGTGGGGAACCTGCAAGGGAACCTGCGGCCTAATGTGGGGAAACTACTACCTAATGTGGGGAGTCTATTCTACCTAATGTGGGGAGTCTATTCTACCTAATGTGGGGAATCCGTGCTACCGAATGTGGGGAATCTATGCTACCTAATGTGGGGAAACTGCTACCTAATGTGGGGAATCTGTGCTACCTAATGTGTGGAAATTGCTACCTAATGTGGGGTAACTGGTACCTACCTAATGTGGGGGAACTGGTACCAAATGTAGGTAATCTATGCTGCCTAATGTGGGGAAAAGATGCTACCTAATGTGGGGAAACTGCTACCTACCTAATGTGGGGGAACTGCTGCCTACCTAATGCTCCCCCCCTGGCAGTAGCACCCTCATCATCCACCAGCAACACCCCCCCCCCCAGCAGCACCTCCATCAGCAGATCCTGTCAGGAGGATGATCCTGCCGATGGATGATGGGGGTAATACTGCCAGGGGGGATGGCCAGTAGCACCCTCATCATCCTCCAGCAACACCCCCCCCCCAGTAGTAGCACCCACATCATCCACTAGCAACACCACCAATACCTCCCTCCCGTGGTAATAGCATCAGCTAACGGATGTTGAGGGGTGTTACTGCGGTTGTGGTATTATATTCAGAGGGTGCACTGTATGGCAACGTTATATTCAGAGGGCGCAGTTTGTGGTAGTATTATATTCAGAGGGCGCAGTTTGTGGTAGTATTATTAGAGATGAGCGAACGTACAGTAAATTCGATTCGTCACAAACTTCTCGGCTCGGCAGTTGATGACTTATCCTGCGTAAATTAGTTCAGCCTTCAGGTGCTCCGGTGGGCTGGAAAAGGTGGATACAGTCCTAGGAAAGAGTCTCCTAGGACTGTATCCACCTTTTCCAGCCCACCGAAGCACCTGAAAGCTGAACTAATTTATGCAGGAACTGCATCAACTGCCGAGCCGAGAAGTTTGTGACGAGTTGAATTTACTGTAGTTCGCTCATCTCTAAGTATTATATTCAGAGGGCGCAGGGGGTGGTAGTATTATATTCAGAGTGTACAGTATGTGTTGGTATTATATTCAGAGGGTACAGTATGTGGTAGTATTATATTCAGTGGGTACAGTGTGTGGCTGTATTATATTCAGGGGTACAGTATGTGGCAGATTTATGTTCAGAGTGTACAGTGTCTGTTGGCATTATATTCAGAATGTACAGTGTGTGGTAGTATTATATTCAGTGGGTATGGTGTATGGAAGGTTTATAATCAAAGAGTATAGTGTATAGTAGTATTATATTTAGAGGATACAGTGTCTGGCAGGTTTATAATAATAATTGTTTTCATATAGAGGATGAAAATGCGCTGACATAGTGAGGAGACGTCTGGGCGTCACATTCTACAGACAGAAGTTTTAGCTGGACCAGGCGGTATGTACCATCTGAATCAGATAAGGGAAGACTATAGAGAAGACGTCACCTGTAGTCACTGATATCATTGTTCATTCTCCTCTCTATGTCCTATAAGACCTGTAGTCCCTTGTCAGTTCTACAGTTAGGTCAGTGAAACTACAACTCCCAGCATAACCTCACCACTGCTCAAAGGGGTACTCTACTGGAAAACTTTTTTTTTAATCAACTGGTGCTACAAAGTTAAACAGATTTGTAAATTACTTCTATTAAAAAATCTTAATCCTTCCAGTACTTATTAGCTGCTGTATAAGCGATTCGCAGGAAGTTATTTTCTTTTTTAATTTATTTTCTGTCTGACCACAGTGCTCTGTGCTGACACCTCTGTCCATGTCAAGAACTGTCCATAGTAGGAGCAAATCCCCATAGCAAACCTCTGGACAGTTCCTGACATGGACAGAGGTGTCAGCAAATAGCACTGTGGTCAGACTGGAAATAACTATACAACTTCCTGTGGAGCATACACCAGCTTATAAGTACTGTAAGTATTAAGATTTTAAATAGAAGTAATTTAAAAATCTGTTTAACTTTCTGGCACCAGTTGATATAAAAGTAAATGTTTTCCAGTGGAGTACCCCTTTAAGTAATTCTGGGAGCAGTATATTTAAATGATGAAAACTTCTTTAACCCTTTCCCATTCTGTGGCAACTGGTATATCTGATTATTATACTGGAATTTCTCACAATGCGCTACAACAGTGGTGTCTGTCACAACAGGCTAAAAAGTTACTGGGGGGAGGAGGGAGGTATGGGAGTGACACCATTTTCTACCGCACCGGGTGACACCAACCCTAGCAACGCCACTGTATACATACATACATATACATAGATTCACTTGCTCATATATATATACACATATACATAGATTCACTTGCTCACATATATATATATATATATATATATATATATATACACACACACACACACACACACACACATACGCACACATACATAGATACACATATACATAGATTCACTTGCTCATATATATATACACATATACATAGATTCACTTGCTCACACACATATATATATATATATATATATATATATATGTACACATACACACACACACACATACACACACATACATACATACACATATACATAGATTCACTTGCTCACATATATAGGCACATACATAGAGATAGACACACACACAAACACACATATATATGCACCTCACACTGACATACAGTCACTCACATATATACACAGTCACTTACACTAAGGCCCCAGCCATCCCTCTCTGCACAGGCGCATACATAGAGAAACACACAAACACATACACACAAATATATATACATACACACACACACTGACATACAATCACTCACATATACACACACACACTTAGACACAATCACTCACATATATTTACAGTCACTTACAGTAAGGGCTGCATAGACTGAATTTTGTGTCTGGACATGCAGTGGGCGGGGCTTCTCTCTGCCTCCGCTGCTCCTGTCTCCTCTGTGTGGAGAGAAGCAGAGAAATGGCAGATAATGACAGGGAGAGTGGCGCCCCTTGCTGCAGGGAGGGCACAGCACCCTCCATTAAACCACATACAAATCTCCCCAGCAATGGATCCTTTTTACTTCACCTGTCACCCTGCAGCTCTTTTTGTGAGGGCACTAGAGGGGCAGGTGAGGAAAAGGGCAGGGGCTCCAGCCCCCCTTTCACTCCTATGTGTGCACGTCCCTGCACCCACACATTGCTTTGTGTCCACATATGGAGTCAGGGGTGGGCTGACAACACTTGGGGCCCCCAGACCAAAAAAAGGAAGGGCCCACTGCCTCCTCAGTCTTCTACCACGTCCCTTTTCCACCCAAATCTCCCACATAATAAACTAAAATGTGTTTATGTAAGAAACACTTTAACGTAGGCAAATTTCCATGACCAATAATACTGGTATACAAGGAGTAAATATATACCACTGATCTGCAGCGTCCTCTTTCCTTTTCTTCTCTGTCTGGATCAGACCACCATGTCAATCTCTTACCATCTGCAGGGCAAACATGTCAGACTCTACATTTTTTCAGTGTCCACCCATCTATAGGCCCACAAACTGTAATAATCCCCTTCAGGTAGATAGGTAGCCACGTAAATAAGTAACTAGGTAGGCGGATCAGGAATCCAGATATGTAGGTAGGTGACTAGCCAGGTAGGTAGGTAGGGGGCTAGCAAGGTAGTTAGGCAGCCATGTATGAAGGCCAGACATGTACATAGTTAGGTAGCCAGGTATGTAGGTAGTTAGATAGCCCGGTATGTAGGTAAGTATTTAGGCATACATATAAAGTTAGGTAGCCCCCCCCTTCCCTGTTGGTATAGACAGCAGAATTACCCCCCCCCCCTCTTCCTTGTAGGTATAGGCAGCAGAGTTAACCCCCCTTCCCTGTAGGCATAGGCGGTAGAGTTAACCCCCCTTCCCCATAGGTTTAGGCAGCAGAGTTAACCCTCCTCCCTGTAGGTATAGGAACAGAGTAGACCCCTCCCCCTTTCTCCATAGGTATAGGCAGCAGTTAACCCCCCCTTTCCTCATAGGTGAATAGTGATTTTTCTGTACGTACACACAGTCAGGTTTACAACAAGTTTTCCGCTACAAGTTTGATCCTCGGCAAATTTCTCACAACTCAAACTCGGAACGGGGAACTTACGGCACCGATCTCTTTTTTTTCCAGGCCATTGGGTCACCAGAGATCCGAATGGCCTGGAAATGTCATATGGAAGGTCACAGTTTAGAGACCACTGCACAGTGGTCACCAAACTGTGGCCCTCCAGATATTGCAAAACTACAACTTTCAGCATCCCCAGACAGCCAACCCCATGTTTCCTGCTGTGAGTTTGAAGAGGAGCAGGCTCTCTGTGCCAAATTTTTGGCAGCAAATTTCCGCTGATGAAAATCCACCTCAACCCCTATTTTATAATGCAGATCTGTCACAAATATGCAACAAAATGAGCATAATGAGCGGTTGTTCTGACTCGGATTTACCTAAGGTTCATTATTTTTCTCTAGGATACAGCATGGCGGCAGCAGCTACATCATAAGTATTTAAAATATTTTTAATGCTGCCGCCAAGGTTCCTGGTTGAAAATATAGCCCAGTGTGTCAGAAATGTGACAGACCCTATTTAACTCTTCCCATTTCATTTATTTTCTTTTTTTTTCTCCTTCCCTGCCTTCTAAGATAACTTTTTATTTTTCCACCAACAGAGTCGTATAATAGGGATTTTTTTTATTTATAGCACAACATTCTTTAATATTTTGTCTTGTAAAATGTTAGATATCACAATGGAAGCCTAACAGATCCCATTAAAAATAACACTATAAAATCATACAGTGGCCTTACCAGCTTTCTTTCTTAACCTTCCCTTATGACATCACACATGTGACATCAGTCTTTGGTTGATACCTTTACCAGCCACTAGTACAGTTCAGGCCTTAGGTATCAGAGGGAGCGCACACAAAGAGCAGATGAGGAAGAGGACAAGATGACACAGGAGAGGTACATCAATCCTAAATATTGATCAGAATACATCTAGAGTTCTAGACTTGCAAATAATGACTAGATCTTTTAAATATAATGTGTCACAATAATAGTGTTAATTGTATTAAATCTAGTTATTTAACTATACACTTTGCTGATGATCACAAATGACCAAGTATATACTGTTTATATTCAATTCTATTATACAAAGAGTTGGGGGGGGTGTATGTCCTGTATGGGTATATTAAGTCTATGGGGGAGAATCATCAAAACCTGTGTAGAGGAAGAGTGGAGCATCAGATCAGATCGCTTCTTTCAGTTTTTAGAGGCCTTTTTAAAATGAAAGAATCAATCTTATTGGTTTCTACGGGCAACTGGTCAACATTTCCTCTGCGCTGGTGTTGATAAATCTCCCCCTATATGTATAGTTTTCTATACTAAGAAAGTCAAAAGCACCTAAATGTCTAAAACACACCTACATGTATGTGACCTACTAATGGGGGTGACAGGGAAGTAATGTAAGAGATGTCTGACCTTTAACATGACCTCCTGTTATAACCTAAAACAAGAAATTAGGCTGAAATAACGTATATTTCACTATTATAATGCTGGATTTCTTGTATGACTATTAGTACTGAATCATAAAAAGAAATGCATACATTGAATTTTCTTTAACATGATTGTCCCACAGAGCAAATTTGGTAAAATCAGATGTGTGCCCCATACATATATGTAAAGGGGTACAAAAATAATTTATATCCCTGTAGAGTTCTTCTCCCTCATGGATCTGATCCCCTAGTATCCTCTCTGAGCTGGAACCCTACCGTTGCCAGGCAACTTTCCCCCAATCCCCCTTGCTTATAAGCACAGTGGAAACAAACTGCCATTACCTTCAGGACACTGCAGTTGAACTGAGCATGTGTTAGGGAGCATTCACACCACGTTTTAGCTATACAGGGACCTGATTTGGCTGGGGGCAGTGAAAACCAGGTGCTCCCTTATACCAGCCGGACCTGGCCCCCTTCTCATTCATTTGAATGATCTGACCAGAGTCAAACTGCGGTTTTCAGTTGGTTCAGAAAAACGGATATGGGGCAAAAATGAGCCGACCGGAGACATTGTTTGACTCCGGTTGGCTCATTTAAATGAATGAGAAGGGGTCCGGGACCGGCTGGGATATGGGAGCGCCCGGTTTTCACTCCCCCCAGCTGGATCCGGTCCCCATATAGCTAAAACGTGGTGTGAACCCACCCTTACCCCGACTTAGTGGGTCGTAACCAACAGTTATCAATACAATGCAGGTACATGGAGAATTAGTAATCTTATATCTCTCAAACAATATTGTAATCCTGGTACATTGAAATATGTTAAATGTCACATAATGCATTAGTATAGAACTTTTGTTTGTTGGTATTTTTTTTTTTTAAATGAGACAACTTCTTTAACCCCTTAAGGACCCAGCCATTTTACACCTTAGGACCAGGCCATATTTTGCACATCTGACCACTGTCACTTTAAACATTAATAACTCTGGAATGCTTTTAGTTATCATTCTGATTCCGAGATTGTTTATTCGTGACATATTCTACTTTAACATAGTGGTAACATTTTGTGGTAACTTGCAACCTTTCTTGGGGAAAAATCCCAAAATTTGATGAAAAATTTGAAAATTTAGCATTTTTCTAACTTTGAAGCTCTCTGCTTGTAAGGAAAATGGATATTCCAAATATTTTTTTTATATTCACATATGCAATATGTCCACTTTATGTTTGCATCATAAAATTTACGTGTTTTCACTTTTGGAAGACACCAGAGGGCTTCAAAGTTCCAAACTCACTATTTTTCAGGGACCAGTTCAGGTTTGAAGTGGATTTGAAGGGTCTTCATCTTAGAAATACCCCACAAATGACCCCATTATAAAAACTGCACCCCCCAAAAGTATTCAAAATGACATTCAGTCAGCGTGTTTCACAGGAATTGCAGCAAAGGGAAGGAGAAAATTCACAATCTTCATTTTTTACACTCGCATGTTCTTGTAGACCCAATTTTTGAATTTTTACAAGGGGTAAAAGGAGAAAATGTATACTTATATTTGTAGCCCAATTTCTCTCGAGTAAGCACATACCTCATATGTCTATGTAAAGTGTTCGGCGAGCGCAGTAGAGGGCTCAGAAGCGAAGAAGGGGGTTTTGGAGAGTACGTTTTTCTGAAATGGTTTTTGGGGGGCATGTTGCATTTAGGAAGCCCCTATGGTGCCAGAACAGCAAAAAAAAAAAAAAACACATACCATACCATTTTGGAAACTAGACCCCTTGAGGAGCGTAACAAGGAATTAAGTGAGCCTTAATACCCCACAGGTGTTTCACCACTTTTGCATATGTAAAAAAATAAATAAAAAATTCACTAAAATGTGTGTTTCCCCCCAAATTTCACATTTTTGCAAGGGTTAATAGCAGAAAATACCCCCCAAAATTTGTAACCCCATCTCTTCTGAGTATGGAGGTACCCCATAAGTTGACCTGAAGTGCACTACGGGTGAGAAGAGAAGGAGTCATATTTGGCTTTTTGAGAGCAAATTTAGCTCGGGGGGCATGTCGCATTTAGGAAG